>NW_026735819.1:0-99394 GCF_949786415.1 Peromyscus eremicus | reverse complement strand
AGAGTAGAAGAGTGCTCTTTTCTCAAAATCAGAGTGTGTTTCTTGTAAGGCGAGCTAGCGTTTGTTTCCCAGTCAGAAATGGAGTTGAATCACATGCAGTTTTTGGTCCTATGAGCAAGAGTTGTTTTTTGGTAAAAAAAAAAGTCACTAATGCGCTCCCATTTCCATACACAATGCAAGTAGCACTCGCGTCTGTTCCCAGCAAGTACAGTGTATTGGACTGAAGAGGAGCTACTGTTCTTGTCAGTTTCCTAAGCAGAGTTGAACTAGATATGGCCCATGTGTGTAGTAAGCACAGTTCTTTTGTTCTGAGCAAGCTCACTGTTCGGACTCCATAGGAAAAACAGTAGAGTAGAAGAGTGCTCTTTTCTCAAAAGCAGAGTGTGTTTCTTGTAAGGCGAGCTAGCGTTTGTTTCTCAGTCCTAAATGGAGTTGAATCATATGCAGTTTCTGGTCCTAGAGCAAGAGTTGTTTTCTGGTAAGGAAAGTCACTACTGTGCTCCCTTTGCCATACACAGTGCAAATAGCACTCTCGTTTGTTGCCAGCAAGTACAGTGAATTGGACTGAAGAGGAGCTACTGTTCTTGTCAGTTTCCTAAGCAGAGTTGAACTAGATATGGCCCATGTGTGTAGGAAGCACAGTTCTTTTGTTCTGAGCAAGCTCACTGTTCGGACCCCATAGGAAACACAGTAGAGTAGAAGAGTGCTCTTTTCTCAAAAGCAGAGTGTGTTTCTCTTAAGGCGAGCTAGCGTTTGTTTCCCAGTCCTAAATGGAGTTGAATCACATGCAGTTTCTTGTCCTACAAGCAAGAGTTGTTTTCCGGTAAGAAGAGTCACTATTGTGCTCCCATTGTCATACACAGGGCAAATAGCACTGGCGTCTGTTCCCAGCATGTACAGTGTATTGGACTGAAGAGGATCTACTGTTCTTGTCAGTTTCCTAAGCAGAGTTGAACTAGATATGGCCCATGTGTGTAGGAAGCACAGTTCTTTTGTTCTGAGCAAGCTCACTGTTCGGACCCCATAGGAAACACAGTAGAGTAGAAGAGTGCTCTTTTCTCAAAAGCAGAGTGTGTTTCTCGTAAGGCGAGCTAGCGTTTGTTTCCCAGTCCTAAATGGAGTTGAATCACATGCAGTTTTTGGTCCTATGAGCAAGAGTTGTTTTCTGGTAAGGAAAGTCACTATTGCGCTCCCATTTCCATACACAGTGCAAATAGCACTCGCGTCTGTTCAAAGCTAGTACAGTGTATTGGACTGAAGCGGAGCTACTGTTCTTGTGAGTTTGCTAAGCAGAGTTGAACTAGATATGGCCCCTGAGTGTAGGAAGCACAGTTTTTTTGTTCTGAGCAAGCTCACTGTTCGGACCCCATAGGAAACACAGTAGAGTAGAAGAGTGCTCTTTTCTCAAAAGCAGAGTGTGTTTCTAGTAAGGCAAGCTAGCGTTTATTTCCTAGTCCTAAATGGGGTTGAATCACATCCTTTTTTTGGTCCTACAAGCAAGAGTTGTTTTCTGGTAAGGAAAGTCACTATTGCGATCCCATTTCCATACACAGTGCAAATAGCACTCGCATCTGTTCCCAGGAAGTACAGTGTATTGGACTGAAGCGGAGCTACTGTTCTTGTCAGTTTCCTAAGCAGAGTTGAAGTGGATATGGCCCCTGTGTGTAGGGAGCACAGTTCTTTTGTTCTGAGCAAGCTCACTCTTCGGACCACATAGAAACACAGAAGAATAGAAGAGTGCTCTATTCTCAAAAGCAGAGTGTGTTTCTTGTAAGGCGAGCTAGTATTTGTTCCCCAGTCAGAAATGGAGTTGAATCCCATGCAGTTTCTGGTCCTACGAGCAAGAGGTGTTTTCTGATAAGAAGAGTCAATATTGTGCTCCTATTGCCATACACAGTACAAATAGGACTCGCGTCTGTTCCCAGCTAGTACAGTGTATTGGACTGAAGAGGAGCTACCGTTCTTGTCTGTTTCCTAAGCAGAGTTGAAATTGATATGGCCCATGTGTGTAGGAAGCACAGTTCTTTTGATCTGAGCAAGCTCACTGTTCGGACCCCATAGGGAACACAGTAGAGTAGAAGAGTGCTCTTTTCTCAAAAGTAGAGTGTGTTTCTTGTAAGGCGAGCTAGCGTTTGTTTCCCAGTCCTAAATGGAGTTGAATCACATGCAGTTTCTTGTCCTACGAGCAAGAGTTGTTTTCTGGTAAGAAGAGTCACTATTGCTCTCCCATTTCCATACACAGTGCAAATAGCACTCGCATCTGTTCCCAGGAAGTACAGTGTATTGGACTGAAGCGGAGCTACTGTTCTTGTCAGTTTGCTAAGCAGAGTTGAACTAGATATGTCCCGTGTGTGTAGGAAGCACAGTTCTTTTGTTCTGAGCAAGCTCACTGTTCGGACCACATAGGATACACAGTCGAGTAGAAGAGTGTTCTGTTCTCAAAAGCAGAGTGTGTTTCTTGTAAGGCGAGCTAGCGTTTTTTTCCCAGTCCTAAATGGAGTTGAATCCCATGCAGTTTCTGGTCCTAACAGCAAGAGTTGTTTTCTGGTAAGGAAAGTCACTATTGTGCTCCCATTTTCATTCACAGGGCAAATAGCACTGGCGTCTGTTCCCAGCATGTACAGTGTATTGGACTGAAGAGGATCTACTGTTCTTGTCACTTTCCTAAGCAGAGTTGAATTAGATATGGCCCATGTGTGTAGGAAGCACAGTTCTTTTGTTCTCAGCAAGCTCACTGTTCGGACACCATATGAACCACAGTGAATTAGAAGACTGCTCTTTTCTCATAAGCACAGTGTGTTTCTTGTAAGGCGAGCTAGCGTTTGTTTCCCAGTCCTAAATGTAGTTGAATCTCATGCAGTTTTTGGTCCTACGAACAAGAGTTGTTTACTCGTAAGCAAAGTCACTATTGCGCTACCATTGCCATACACAGTGCAAATAGCACTCGCGTCTGTTCCCAGCAAATACAGTGTATTGGACTGATGAGGAGCTACTGTTCTTGTCAGTTTCCTAAGCAGAGTTGAACTAGATATGTCCCGTGTGTGTAGGAAGCACAGTTCTTTTGTTCTGAGTAAGCTCAATGTTCGGACCCCATATGAACCACAGTAGAACAGAAGACTGCTCTTTTCTCAAAAGTAGAGTGTGTTTCTTGTAAGGCGAGCTAGCGTTTGTTTCCCAGTCCTAAATGGAGTTGAATCACATGCAGTTTCTTGTCCTACGAGCAAGAGTTGTTTTCTGGTAAAAAGAGTCACTGTTGTGCTCCCATTGTCATACACAGTTCAAATAGCACTGGCGTCTGTTCCCAGCATGTACAGTGTATTGGACTGAAGAGGATCTACTGTTCTTGTCAGTTTCCTAAGCAGAATTGAACTAGATATGGCCATATTTGTAGGAAGCACAGTTCTTTTGTTCTGAGCAAACTCAGTGTTCTGGCCCTATAGGAGACACAGTATAGTAGAAGAGTGCTCTTTTCTCAAAAGCAGAGTGTGTTTCTTGTAAGGCGAGCTAGCGTTTTTTTCCCAGTCCTAAATGGAGTTGAATCCCATGCAGTTTCTGGTCCTAACAGCAAGAGTTGTTTTCTGGTAAGGAAAGTCACTATTGTGCTCCCATTTCCATACACAGTGCAAATAGCACTCGCATCTGTTCCCAGGAAGTGCAGTGTATTGGACTGAAGCGGAGATACTGTTCTTGTCAGTTTCCTACGCAGAGTTGAACTAGATATGGCCCGTGTGTGTAGGAAGCACAGTTCTTTTTTTCTGAGCAAGCTCACTGTTCGGACACCATAGGAAAAACAGTCGAGTAGAAGAGTGCTCTTTTCTCAAAAGCAGAGTGTGTTTCTTGTAAGGCGAGCTAGCGTTTGTTTCCCAGTACTAAATGGAGTTGAAACACATGCAGTTTATTGTCCTACGAGCAAGAGTTGTTTTCTGGTAAGAAGAGTCACTATTGCGATCCCATTGTCATACACAGGGTAAATAGCACTGGCGTGTGTTCCCAGCATGTACAGTGTATTGGACTGAAGAGGAGCTACTGTTCTTGTCAGTTTCCTAAGCAGAGTTGAACTACATATGGCCCGTGTGTGTAGGAAGCACAGTTCTTTTGTTCTGAGTAAGCTCAAAGTTCGGACCCCATATGAACCACAGTAGAATAGAAGACTGCTCTTTTCTCAAAAGCAGAGTATGTTTCTTGTAAGGCGAGCTAGCGTTTGTTTCCCAGTCCTAAATGGAGTTGAATCACATGCAGTTTTTGGTCCTATGAGCAAGAGTTGTTTTCTGGTAATGAAAGTCACTATTGCGCTTAATTTGCCATACACAGTGCAAATAGCACTCGCATCTGTTCCCAGCAAGTACAGTGTATTGAACTGAAGAGGAGCTACTGTTCTTGTCACTTTCCTAAGCAGAATTGAACTAGATATGGCCCATGTGTGTAGGAAGCACAGTTCTTTTGTTCTCAGCAAGCTCACTGTTCGGACACCATATGAACCACAGTGAAATAGAAGACTGCTCTTTTCTCAAAAGCAGAGTGTGTTTCTTGTAAGGCGAGCTAGCGTTTGTTTCCCAGTCCTAAATGGAGTTGAATCTCATGCAGTTTTTGGTCCTACGAGCAAGAGTTGTTTACTCATAAGCAAAGTCACTATTGCGCTCCCATTGCCATACACAGTGCAAATAGCACTCGTGTCTGTTCCCAGAAAATACAGTGTATTGGACGGATGAGGAGCTACTGTTCTTGTCAGTTTCCTAAGCAGAGTTGAACTAGATATGTCTAGTGTGTGTAGGAAGCACAGTTCTTTTGTTCTGAGTAAGCTCAATGTTCGGACCCCATATGAACCACAGTAGAACAGAAGACTGCTCTTTTCTCAAAAGCAGAGTGTGTTTCTTGTAAGGCGAGCTAGCGTTTGTTTCCCAGTCCTAAATGGACTTGAATCACATGCAGTTTTTGGTCCTACGAGCAAGAGTTGTTTTCTCGTAATCAAAGTCACTATTTCGCTCCCATTGCCATACACAGTGCAAATTGCACTCGCGTCTGTTCCCAGCAAGTACAGTGTATTGGACTGAAGAGGAGCTACTGTTCTTGTCAGTTTCCTAAGCAGAGTTGAACTAGATATGGCCCATGTGTGTAGGAAGCCCAGTCCTTTTGTTCTGAGCAAGCTCAGTGTTCGGACCCCATATGAACCACAGTAGAATAGAAGACTGCTCTTTTCTCAAAAGCAGAGTGTGTTTCTTGTAAGGCGAGCTAGCGTTTGTTTCCCAGTACTAAATGGAGTTGAATCACATCCTGTTTTTGGTCCTACGAGCAAGAGTTGTTTTCTGGTAAGGAAAGTCACTATTGCGCTCCCATTGTCAGACACAGGGCAAATAGCACTGGCGTCTGTTCCCAGCATGTAGAGTGTATTGGACTGAAGAGTATGTACTGTTCTTGTCAGTTTCCTAAGCAGAATTGAACTAGATATGGCCATATTTGTAGGAAGCACAGTTCTTTTGTTCTGAGCAAACTCACTATTCTGGCCCTATAGGAAACACAGTAGAGTAGAAGAGTGCTCTTTTCTCAAAAGCAGAGTGTGTTTCTTGTAAGGCGAGCTAGCGTTTGTTTCCCAGTCCTAAATGGAGTTGAATCACATGCAGTTTTTTGTCCTACGAGCAAGAGTTGTTTTCTGGTAAGGAAAGTCACTATTGCGCTCCCTTTGCCATACACAGTGCAAATAGCACTCTTGTCTGTTCACAGCAAGTACAGTGTATTGGACTGAAGAGGAGCTACTGTTCTTGTCAGTTTCCTAAGCAGAGTTGAACTAGATATGGCCCATGTGTGGAGGAAGCACAGTTCTTTTGTTCTGAGCAAGCTCACTGTTCGGACCCCATAGGAAACACAGTAGAGTAGAAGAGTGCTCTTTTCTCAAAAGCAGAGTGTGTTTCTTGTAAGGCGAGCTAGCGTTTGTTTCCCAGTCCTAAATGGAGTTGAATCACATGCAGTTTCTTGTCCTACGAGCAAGAGTTGTTTTCTGGTAAAAAGAGTCACTGTTGCGCTCCCATTGTCATACACTGGGCAAATAGCACTGGCGTCTGTTCCCAGCATGTACAGTGTATTGGACTGAAGAGGATCTACTGTTCTTGTCAGTTTCCTAAGCAGAGTTGAACTAGATATGGCCCATGTGTGTAGGAAGCCCAGTTCTTTTGTTCTGAGCAAGCTCAATATTCGGACCCCATATGAACCACAGTAGAATAGAAGACTGCTCTTTTCTCAAAAGCAGAGTGTATTTCTTGTAAGGCGAGCTAGCGTTTGTTTCCCAGTCCTAAATGGAGTTGAATCACATGCAGTTTTTGGTCCTACGAGCAAGAGTTGTTTTCTGGTATGAAAAGTCACTATTGCGCTCCCTTTGCCATACACAGTGCAAATAGCACTCGCGTCTGTTCCCAGGAAGTACAGTGTATTGGATTGAAGCAGAGCTACTGTTCTTGTCAGTTTGCTAAGCAGAGTTGAACTAGATATGGCCCCTGTGTGTAGGAAGCACTGTTCTTTTGTTCTGAGCAAGCTCACTGTTCGGACCACATAGGAAACACAGAAGAGTAAAAGAGTGCTCTTTTCTCAAAAACAGAGTGTGTTTCTTGTAAGGCGAGCTAGTGTTTGTTCCCCAGTCAGAAATGCAGTTGAATCCCATGCAGTTTTTGTTCCTACGAGGAAGAGGTTTTTTCTGATAAGAAGAGTCACTATTGCGCTCCTATTTCTATACACAGTACAAATAGGACTCTCGTCTGTTCCCAGGTAGTACAGTGTATTGGACTGAAGAGGAGCTACCGTTCTTGTCAGTTTCCTAAGCAGAGTTGAACGAGATATGGCCCGTGTGTGTAGGAAGCACAGTTCTTTTGTTCTGAGCAAGCTCATTGTTCGGACCCCATAGGAAACACAGTAGAGCAGAAGAGTGCTCTTTTCTCAAAAGCAGAGTGTGTTTTTTGTAAGGCAAGCTAGCGTTTGTTTCCCAGTACTAAATGGAGTTGAATCACATCCTGTTTTTGGTCATACGAGCAAGAGTTGTTTTCTGGTAAGGAAAGTCACTATTGCGCTCCCATTGTCAGACACAGGGCAAATAGCACTGGCGTCTGTTCCCAGCATGTAGAGTGTATTGGACTGAAGAGTATGTACTGTTCTTGTCAGTTTCCTAAGCAGAATTGAACTAGATATGGCCATATTTGTAGGAAGCACAGTTCTTTTGTTCTGAGCAAACTCACTATTCTGGCCCTATAGGAAACACAGTAGAGTAGAAGAGTGCTCTTTTCTCAAAAGCAGAGTGTGTTTATTGTAAGGCGAGCTAGCGTTTGTTTCCCAGTCCTAAATGGAGTTGAATCACATGCAGTTTTTTGTCCTACGAGCAAGAGTTGTTTTCTGGTAAGGAAAGTCACCATTGTGCTCCCTTTGCCATACACAGTGCAAATAGCACTCTTGTCTGTTCACAGCAAGTACAGTGTATTGGACTGAAGAGGAGCTACTGTTCTTGTCAGTTTCCTAAGCAGAGTTGAACTAGATATGGCCCATGTGTGTAGGAAGCACAGTTCTTTTGTTCTGAGCAAGCTCACTGTTCGGACCCCATCGGAAACACAGTAGAGTAGAAGAGTGCTCTTTTCTCAAAAGCAGAGTGTGTATCTTGTAAGGCGAGCTAGCGTTTGTTTCCCAGTCCTAAATGGAGTTGAATCACACGCAGTTTCTTGTCCTACGAGCAAGAGTTGTTTTCTGGTAAAAAGAGTCACTGTTGCGCTCCCATTGTCATACACTGGGCAAATAGCACTGGCGTCTGTTCCCAGCATGTACAGTGTATTGGACTGAAGAGGATCTACTGTTCTTGTCAGTTTCCTAAGCAGAATTGAACTAGATATGGCCGTATTTGTAGGAAGCACAGTAATTTTGTTCTGAGCAAACTCACTGTTCTGGCCCTATAGGAAACACAGTAGAGTAGAAGAGTGCTCTATTCTCAAAAGCAGAGTGTGTTTCTTGTAAGGAGAGGTAGCGTTTGTTTCCCAGTCCTAAATGGAGTTGAATCACATGCAGTTTCTTGTCCTACGAGCAAGAGTTGTTTTCTGGTAAGGAAAGTCACTATTGCGCTCCCATTTCCATACACAGTGCAAATAGCACTCCCATCTGTTCCCAGGAAGTACAGTGTATTGTACTGAAACAGAGCTACTGTTCTTGTCAGTTTCCTAAGCAGAGTTGAACTAGATATGGCCCCTGTGTGTAGGAAGCACAGTTCTTTTGTTCTGAGCAAGCTCACTGTTCTGACCACATAGGAAACAGAGAAGAGTAGAAGAGTGCTCTTTTCTCAAAAGCAGAGTGTGTTTCTTGTAAGGCGAGCTAGTGTTTGTTCCCCAGTCAGAAATGGAGTTGAATCCCATGCAGTTTTTGTTCCTACGAGGAAGAGGTGTTTTCTGATAAGAAGAGTCACTATTGCGCTCCTATTTCTATACACAGTACAAGTAGGACTCTCGTCTGTTCCCAGCTAGTACAGTGTATTGGACTGAAGAGGAGCTACTGTTCTTGTCAGTTTCCTAAGCAGAGTTGAACTAGATATGGCCCGTGTGTGTAGGAAGCACAGTTCTTTTGTTCTGAGTAAGCTCAATGTTCGGACCCGATATGAACCACAGTAGAACAGAAGACTGCTCTTTTCTCAAAAGCAGAGTGTGTTTTTTGTAAGGCGAGCTAGCGTTTGTTTCCCAGTCCTAAAGGGAGTTGAATCACATGCAGTTTTTGGTCCTATGAGCAAGAGTTGTTTTCTGGTAAGGAAAGTCACTATTGCGCTCCCATTTCCATACACAGTGCAAATAGCACTCGCATCTGTTCCCAGCAAGTACAGTGTATTGGACTGAAGCGGAGCTACCATTCTTGTCAGTTTCCTAAGCAGAGTTGAACTACATATGGTCCGTGTGTGTAGGAAGCACATTTCTTTTGTTCTGAGCAAGCTCACTGTTCGGACACCATAGGAAACACAGTAGAGTAGAAGAGTGCTCTTTTCTCAAAAGCAGAGTGTGTTTCTTGTAAGGCGAGCTAGCGTTTGTTTCCCAGTCCTAAATGGAGTTGAATCACATCCTGTTTTTGGTCCTACGAGCAAGAGTTGTTTTCTGGTAAGGAAAGTCACTATTGCGCTCCCATTGTCAGACACAGGGCAAATAGCACTGGCGTCTGTTCCCAGCATGTACAGTGTATTGGACTGAAGAGGATCTACTGTTCTTCTCAGTTTCCTAAGCAAAACTGAACTAGATATGGCCGTATTTGTAGGAAGCACAGTTATTTTGTTCTGAGCAAACTCACTGTTCTGGCCCTATAGGAAAAACAGTAGAGTAGAAGAGTGCTCTTTTCTCAAAAGCAGAGTGTGTTTCTTGTAAGGCGAGCTAGCATTTGTTTCCCAGTCCTAAATGGAGTTGAATCCCATGCAGTTTCTGGTCCTACCAGCAAGAGTTGTTTTCTCGTAATCAAAGTCACTATTGCGCTCCTATTGCCATACACAGTGCAAATAGCACTCACGTCTGTTCCCAGCAAGTACAGTGTATTGGACTGAAGAGGAGCTACTGTTCTTGTCAGTTTCCGAAGCAGAGTTGAACTAGATATGGCCCATGTGTGTAGGAAGCCCAGTTCTTTTGTTCTGAGCAAGCTCACTGTTCGGACCCCATATGAACCACAGTAGAATAGAAGACTGCTCTTTTCTCAAAAGCAGAGTGTGTTTCTTGTAAGGCGAGCTAGCGTTTGTTTCCCAGTCCTAAATGGAGTTGAATCACATGCAGTTTTTGGTCCTACGAGCAAGAGTTGTTTTCTGGTATGAAAAGTCACTATTGTGCTCCCTTTGCCATACACAGTGCAAATAGCACTCGCGTCTGTTCCCAGGAAGTACAGTGTATTGGATTGAAGCGGAGCTACTGTTCTTGTCAGTTTGCTAAGCAGAGTTGAACTAGATATGGCCCCTGTGTGTAGGAAGCACAGTTCTTTTGTTCTGAGCAAGCTCACTGTTCGGACCACATAGGAAACACAGAAGAGTAAAAGAGTGCTCTTTTCTCAAAAACAGAGTGTGTTTCTTGTAAGGCGAGCTAGTGTTTGTTCCCCAGTCAGAAATGCAGTTGAATCCCATGCAGTTTTTGTTCTTACGAGGAAGAGGTTTTTTCTGATAAGAAGAGTCACTATTGCGCTCCTATTTCTATACACAGTACAAATAGGACTCTCGTCTGTTCCCAGCTAGTACAGTGTATTGGACTGAAGAGGAGCTACCGTTCTTGTCAGTTTCCTAAGCAGAGTTGAAGTAGATATGGCCCGTGTGTGTAGGAAGCACAGTTCTTTTGTTCTGAGCAAGCTCACTGTTCGGACCCCATAGGAAACACAGTAGAGCAGAAGAGTGCTCTTTTCTCAAAAGCAGAGAGTGTTTCTTCTAAGGCAAGCTAGCGTTTGTTTCCCAGTACTAAATGGAGGTGAATCACATCCTGTTTTTGGTCCTACGAGCAAGAGTTGTTTTCTGGTAAAAAGAGTCACTGTTGCGCTCCCATTGTCATACACTGGGCAAATAGCACTGGCGTCTGTTCCCACCATGTACAGTGTATTGGACTGAAGAGGATCTACTGTTCTTGTCAGTTTCCTAAGCAGAGTTGAACTAGATATGGCCCATGTGTGTAGGAAGCCCAGTTCTTTTGTTCTGAGCAAGCTCAATATTCGGACCCCATATGAACCACAGTAGAATAGAAGACTGCTCTTTTCTCAAAAGCAGAGTGTATTTCTTGTAAGGCGAGCTAGCGTTTGTTTCCCAGTCCTAAATGGAGTTGAATCACATGCAGTTTTTGGTCCTACGAGCAAGAGTTGTTTTCTGGTATGAAAAGTCACTATTGCGCTCCCTTTGCCATACACAGTGCATATAGCACTCGCGTCTGTTCCCAGGATGTACAGTGTATTGGATTGAAGCAGAGCTACTGTTCTTGTCAGTTTGCTAAGCAGAGTTGAACTAGATATGGCCCCTGTGTGTAGGAAGCACTGTTCTTTTGTTCTGAGCAAGCTCACTGTTCGGACCACATAGGAAACACAGAAGAGTAAAAGAGTGCTCTTTTCTCAAAAACAGAGTGTGTTTCTTGTAAGGCGAGCTAGTGTTTGTTCCCCAGTCAGAAATGCAGTTGAATCCCATGCAGTTTTTGTTCCTACGAGGAAGAGGTCTTTTCTGATAAGAAGAGTCACTATTGCGCTCCTATTTCTATACACAGTACAAATAGGACTCTCATCTGTTCCCAGCTAGTACAGTGTATTGGACTGAAGAGGAGCTACCGTTCTTGTCAGTTTCCTAAGCAGAGTTGAACTAGATATGGCCCGTGTGTGTAGGAAGCACAGTTCTTTTGTTCTGAGCAAGCTCATTGTTCGGACCCCATAGGAAACACAGTAGAGCAGAAGAGTGCTCTTTTCTCAAAAGCAGAGTGGGTTTCTTGTAAGGCAAGCTAGCGTTTGTTTCCCAGTACTAAATGGAGTTGAATCACATCCTGTTTTTGGTCCTACGAGCAAGAGTTGTTTTCTGGTAAGGAAAGTCACTATTGCGCTCCCATTGTCAGACACAGGGCAAATAGCACTGGCGTCTGTTCCCAGCATGTAGAGTGTATTGGACTGAAGAGTATGTACTGTTCTTGTCAGTTTCCTAAGCAGAATTGAACTAGATATGGCCATATTTGTAGGAAGCACAGTTCTTTTGTTCTGAGCAAACTCACTATTCTGGCCCTATAGGAAACACAGTAGAGTAGAAGAGTGCTCTTTTCTCAAAAGCAGAGTGTGTTTCTTGTAAGGCGAGCTAGCGTTTGTTTCCCAGTCCTAAATGGAGTTGAATCACATGCAGTTTTTTGTCCTACGAGCAAGAGTTGTTTTCTGGTAAGGAAAGTCACCATTGTGCTCCCTTTGCCATACACAGTGCAAATAGCACTCTTGTCTGTTCACAGCAAGTACAGTGTATTGGACTGAAGAGGAGCTACTGTTCTTGTCAGTTTCCTAAGCAGAGTTGAACTAGATATGGCCCATGTGTGTAGGAAGCACAGTTCTTTTGTTCTGAGCAAGCTCACTGTTCGGACCCCATAGGAAACACAGTAGAGTAGAAGAGTGCTCTTTTCTCAAAAGCAGAGTGTGTATCTTGTAAGGCGAGCTAGCGTTTGTTTCCCAGTCCTAAATGGAGTTGAATCACATGCAGTTTTTTGTCCTACGAGCAAGAGTTGTTTTCTGGTAAAAAGAGTCACTGTTGCGCTCCCATTGTCATACACTGGGCAAATAGCACTGGCGTCTGTTCCCAGCATGTACAGTGTATTGGACTGAAGAGGATCTACTGTTCTTGTCAGTTTCCAAAGCAGAATTGAACTAGATATGGCCGTATTTGTAGGAAGCACAGTAATTTTGTTCTGAGCAAACTCACTGTTCTGGGCCTATAGGAAACACAGTAGAGTAGAAGAGTGCTCTTTTCTCAAAAGCAGAGTGTGTTTCTTGTAATGATAGGTAGCGTTTGTTTCCCAGTCCTAAATGGAGTTGAATCACATGCAGTTTTTGGTACTACGAGCAAGAGTTGTTTTCTGGTAAGGAAAGTCACTATTGCGCTCCCATTTCCATACACAGTGCAAATAGCACTCCCATCTGTTCCCAGGAAGTACAGTGTATTGTACTGAAGCGGAGCTACTGTTCTTGTCAGTTTCCTAAGCAGAGTTGAACTAGATATGGCCCCTGTGTGTAGGAAGCACAGTTCTTTTGTTCTGAGCAAGCTCACTGTTCTGACCACATAGGAAACAGAGAAGAGTAGAAGAGTGCTCTTTTCTCAAAAGCAGAGTGTGTTTCTTGTAAGGCGAGCTAGTGTTTGTTCCCCAGTCAGAAATGGAGTTGAATCCCATGCAGTTTTTGTTCCTACGAGGAAGAGGTGTTTTCTGATAAGAAGAGTCACTATTGCGCTCCTATTTCTATACACAGTACAAGTAGGACTCTCGTCTGTTCCCAGCTAGTACAGTGTATTGGACTGAAGAGGAGCTACTGTTCTTGTCAGTTTCCTAAGCAGAGTTGAACTAGATATGGCCCGTGTGTGTAGGAAGCACAGTTCTTTTGTTCTGAGTAAGCTCAATGTTCGGACCCGATATGAACCACAGTAGAACAGAAGACTGCTCTTTTCTCAAAAGCAGAGTGTGTTTTTTGTAAGGCGAGCTAGCGTTTGTTTCCCATTCCTGAAGGGAGTTGAATCACATGCAGTTTTTGGTCCTATGAGCAACAGTTGTTTTCTGGTAAGGAAAGTCACTATTGCGCACCCATTTCCATACACAGTGCAAATAGCACTCGCATCTGTTCCCAGCAAGTACAGTGTATTGGACTGAAGCGGAGCTACCATTCTTGTCAGTTTCCTAAGCAGAGTTGAACTACATATGGTCCGTGTGTGTAGGAAGCACATTTCTTTTGTTCTGAGCAAGCTCACTGTTCGGACACCATAGGAAACACAGTAGAGTAGAATAGTGCTCTTTTCTCAAAAGCAGAGTGTGTTTCTTGTAAGGCGAGCTAGCGTTTGTTTCCCAGTCCTAAATGGAGTTGAATCACATCCTGTTTTTGGTCCTACGAGCAAGAGTTGTTTTCTGGTAAGGAAAGTCACTATTGCGCTCCCATTGTCAGACACAGGGCAAATAGCACTGGCGTCTGTTCCCAGCATGTACAGTGTATTGGACTGAAGAGGATCTACTGTTCTTCTCAGTTTCCTAAGCAAAATTGAACTAGATATGGCCGTATTTGTAGGAAGCACAGTTATTTTGTTCTGAGCAAACTCACTGTTCTGGCCCTATAGGAAACACAGTAGAGTAGAAGAGTGCTCTTTTCTCAAAAGCAGAGTGTGTTTCTTGTAAGGCGAGCCAGCATTTGTTTCCAGTCCTAAATGGAGTTGAATCCCATGCAGTTTCTGGTCCTACCAGCAAGAGTTGTTTTCTGGTAAGGAAAGTCACTATTGCGCTCCCATTTCCATACACAGTGCAAATAGCACTCGCATCTGTTCCCAGAAAGTACAGTGTATTGGACAGAAGCGGAGCTACTGTTTTTGTCAGTTTCCTAAGCAGAGTTGAACTAGATATGGCCCCTGTGTGTAGAAAGCACAGTTCTTTTTTTCTGAGCAAGCTCACTGTTCAGACACCATAGGAAAAAGAGTCAAGTAGAAGAGTGCTCTTTTCTCAAAAGCAGAGTGTGTTTCTTGTAAGGCGAGCTAGCGTTTGTTTCCCAGTCCTAAATGGAGTTGAAACACATGCAGTTTATTGTCCTACGAGCAAGAGTTGTTTTCTGGTAAGAAGAGTCACTATTGCGATCCCATTGTCATACACAGGGCAAATAGCACTGGCGTCTGTTCCCAGCATGTACAGTGTATTGGACTGAAGAGGAGCTACTGTTCTTGTCACTTTCCTAAGCAGAGTTGAAATAGATATGTCCCGTGTGTGTAGGAAGCACAGTTCTTTTGTTCTGAGTAAGCTCAAAGTTCGGACCCCATATGAACCACAGTAGAATAGAAGACTGCTCTTTTCTCAAAAGCAGAGTGTGTTTCTTGTAAGGAGAGCTAGCGTTTGTTTCCCAGTCCTAAATGGAGTTGAATCACATGCAGTTTTTTGTCCTACGAGCAAGAGTTATTTTCTGGTAAAAAGAGTCACTGTTGCGCTCCCATTGTCATACACAGGGCAAATAGCACTGGCGTCTGTTCCCAGCATGTACAGTGTATTGGACTGAAGAGGATCTACTGTTCTTGTCAGTTTCCTAAGCAGAATTGAACTAGATATGGCCGTATTTGTAGGAAGCACAGTAATTTTGTTCTGAGCAAACTCACTGTTCTGGCCCTATAGGAAACACAGTAGAGTAGAAGAGTGCTCTTTTCTCAAAAGCAGAGTGTGTTTCTTGTAAGGAGAGCTAGCGTTTGTTTCCCAGTCCTAAATGGAGTTGAATCACATGCAGTTTTTGGTACTACGAGCAAGAGTTGTTTTCTGGTAAGGAAAGTCACTATTGCGCTCCCATTTCCATACACAGTGCAAATAGCACTCGCATCTGTTCCCAGGAAGTACAGTGTATTGGACTGAAGCGGAGCTACTGTTCTTGTCAGTTTCCTAAGCAGAGTTGAACTAGATATGGCCCCTGTGTATAGAAAGCACAGTTCTTTTGTTCTGAGCAAGCTCACTGTTCGGACCACATAGGAAACACAGAAGAGTAAAAGAGTGCTCTTTTCTCAAAAGCAGAGTGTGTTTTTGTAAGGCGAGCTAGTGTTTGTTCCCCAGTCAGAAATGCAGTTGAATCCCATGCAGTTTTTGTTCCTACGAGGAAGAGGTTTTTTCTGATAAGAAGAGTCACTATTGCGCTCCTATTTCTATACACAGTTCAAATAGGACTCTCGTCTGTTCCCAGCTAGTACAGTGTATTGGACTGAAGAGGAGCTACCGTTCTTGTCAGTTTCCTAAGCAGAGTTGAACTAGATATGGCCCGTGTGTGTAGGAAGCACAGTTCTTTTGTTCTGAGCAAGCTCACTGTTCGGACCCCATAGGAAACACAGTAGAGCAGAAGAGTGCTCTTTTCTCAAAAGCAGAGTGTGTTTCTTGTAAGGCAAGCTAGCGTTTGTTTCCCAGTACTAAATGGAGTTGAATCACATCCTGTTTTTGGTCCTACAAGCAAGAGTTGTTTTCTGGTAAGAAGAGTCACTATTGCGCTCCCATTGTCATACACAGGGCAAATAGCACTGGCGTCTGTTCCCAGCATGTACAGTGTATTGGACTGTAGAGGATCTACTGTTCTTTTCAGTTTCCTAAGCAGAATTGAACTAGATATGGCCGTATTTGTATGAAGCACAGTTCTTTTGTTCTGAGCAAGCTCACTGTTCTGGCCTATATGAAACACAGTAGAGTAGAAGAGTGGTCTTTTCTCAAAAGCAGAGTGTGTTTCTTTTAAGGCGAGCTAGTGTTTGTTTCCCAGTCCTAAGTGGAGTTGAATCACATGCAGTTTTTGGTCCTACGAGCAAGAGTTGTTTTCGGGTAAGGAAAGTCACTATTGCGCTCTCATTTCCATACACAATGCAAATAGAACTCGCGTCTGTTCCCAGCAAGTACAGTGTATTGGACTGAAGGGGATCTACTGTTCTTGTCAGTTTCCTTAGCAGAGTTGAACTAGATATGGCCCCTGTGTGTAGGAAGCACAGTTCTTTTGTTCTGAGCAAGCTCACTATTCGGACCCCATAGGAAACACATTAGTGTAGAAGAGTCCTCTTTTCTCAAAAGGAGAATGTGTTTCTTGTAATGCGTGCTAGTATTTGTTTCCCAGTGAGAAATGGAGTTGAATCCCATGCATTTTCTGGTCCAACGAGCAAGAGTTGTTTTCTGGTAAGAGGAGTCACTATTGTGCTCCCATTGTCATACACAGGGCAAATAGCACTGGCGTCTGTTCCCAGCAAGTACAGTGTATTGAACTGAAGAGGAGCTACTGTTCTTGTCCATTTCCTAAGCAGAGTTGAACTAGATACGGCCCGTGTGTTTAGGAAGCACAGTTCTTTTGTTTTGAGCAAGCTCATGTTCGGACCCCATATGAACCAGAGTAAAATAGAAGACTGTTCTTTTCTCAAAAGCAGAGTGTGTTTCTTGTAAGGCGAGCTAGCGTTTGTTTCCCAGTCCTAAATGGAGTTGAATCACATGCAGTTTTTGGTCTTATGAGCAAGAGCTGTTTTCTCGTAAGCAAAGTCACTATTGTGCTCCCATTGCCATACACAGTGCAAATAGCCCTCACGTCTGTTGCCAGCAAGTACAGTGTTTTGAACTGAAGAGGAGCTACTGTTCTTGTCAGTTTCCTAAGCAGAGTTGAACTAGATATGGCCCGTGTGTTTAGGAAGCACAGTTCTTTTGTTCTGAGCAAGCTCACTGTTCGGACCCCATAGGAAACACAGTAGAGTAGAAGAGTGCTCTTTTCTCAAAAGCAGAGTGTGTTTCTTGAAAGGCGAGCTAGCATTTGTTTCCCAGTCCTAAATGGAGTTGAATCACATGCAGTTTCTTGTCCTACGAGCAAGAGTTGTTTTCTGGTAAGAAGAGGCACTATTGCACTCCCATTGTCATACACAGGGCAAATAGCACGGGCCTCTGTTCCCAGCATGTACAGTGTATTGGACTGAAGAGGATCTACTGTTCTTGTCAGTTTCCTAAGCAGAGTTGAACTAGATACGGCCTGTGTGTTTAGGAAGCACAGTTCTTTTGTTCTGAGCAAGCTCAATGTTTGGACCCCATATGAACCACAGTAAAATAGAAGACTTTTCTTTTCTCAAAAGCAGAGCGTGTTTCTTGTAAGGCAAGCTAGCGTTTGTTTCCCAGTCCTAAATGGAGTTGAATCACATGCAGTTTTTGGTCCTACGAGCAAGAGTTGTTTTCTGGTAAGGAAAGTCACTCTTGTGCTCCCTTTGCCATACACAGTGCAAATAGCACTCGTGTCTGTTCCAGCAAGTACAGTGTATTGGACTGAAGAGGAGCTACTGTTCTTGTCAGTTTCCTAAGCAGAGTTGAACTAGATATGGCCCATGTGTGTAGGAAGCACAGTTCTTTTGTTCTGAGCAAGCTCACTGTTCGGACCCCATAGGAAACACAGTAGAGTAGAAGAGTGCTCTTTTCTCAAAAGTAGAGTGTGTTTCGTGTAAGGCGAGCTAGCGTTAGTTTCCCAGTCCTAAATGGAGTTGAATCACATGCAGTTTCTTGTCCTATGAGCAAGAGTTGTTTTCTGGTAAGAAGAGGCACTATTGCGCTCCCATTGACATACACAGGGCAAATAGCACGGGCCTCTGTTCCCAGCATGTACAGTGTATTGGACTGAAGAGGCGCAACTGTTCTTGTCAGTTTCCTAAGCAGAATTGAACTAGATATGGCCGTATTTGTAGGAAGCACAGTTATTTGTTCTGAGCAAACTCACTGTTCTGGCCCTATAGGAAACACAGTAGAGTAGAAGAGTGCTCTTTTCTCAAAAGCAGAGTGTGTTTTTTGTAAGGCGAGCTAGCGTTTGTTTCCCAGTCCTAAATGGAGTTGAATCCCATGCAGTTTCTGGTCCTATCAGCACGAGTTGTTTTCTGGTAAGGAAAGTCACTATTGCGCTCCATTTCCATACACAGTGCAAATAGCACTCGCATCTGTTCCCAGCAAGTACAGTGTATTGGACTGAAGCGGAGCTACTGTTCTTGTCAGTTTCCTAAGCAGAGTTGAACTAGATACGGCCTCTGTGTGTAGAAAGCACAGTTCTTTTTTTCTGAGCAAGCTCACTGTTCGGACCCCATAGGAAAAACAGTCGAGTAGAAGAGTGCTCTTTTCTCAAAAGCAGGGTGTGTTTTTTGTAAGGCGAGCTAGCGTTTGTTTCCCAGTCCTAAATGGAGTTGAAACACATGCAGTTTATTGTCCTACGAGCAAGAGTTGTTTTCTGGTAAGAAGAGTCACTATTGCGCTCCCATTGTCATACACAGGGCAAATAGCACTGGCGTCTGTTCCCAGCATGTACAGTGTATTAGACTGAAGAGCATCTACTGTTCTTTTCAGTTTCCTAAGCAGAATTGAACTAGATTTGGCCGTATTTGTATGAAGCACAGTTCTTTTGTTCTGAGCAAGCTCACTGTTCTGGTCCTATAGAAAACACAGTAGAGTAGAAGAGTGCTCTTTTCTCAAAAGCAGAGTGTGTTTCTTGTAAGGCGAGCTCGTGTTTGTTTCCCAGTCCTAAGTGGAGTTGAATCACATGCAGTTTATTGTCCTACGAGCAAGAGTTGTTTTCTGGTAAGAAGAGTCACTATTGTGCTCCCATTGTCATACACAGGGCAAATAGCACTGGCGTCTGTTCCCAGCATATACAGTGTATTGAAATGAAGAGGAGCTACTGTTCTTGTCAGTTTCCTAAGCAGAGTTGAACTTGATATGGCCCGCGTGTTTAGGAAGCACAGTTCTTTTGTTCTGAGCAAGCTCAATGTTCGGACCCCATATGAACCAGAGTAAAATAGAAAGACTGTTCTTTTCACAAAAGCAGAGTGTGTTTCATGTAAGGCGAGCTAGCGTTTGTTTCCCAGTCCTAAATGGAGTTGAATCACATGCAGTTTCTTGTCCTACGAGCAAGAGTTTTTTTCTGGTAAGAAGAGGCACTATTGCTCTCCCATTGTCATACACAGGGCAAATAGCACTGGCCTCTGTTCCCAGCATGTACAGTGTATTGGACTGAAGAGGATCTACTGTTCTTGTCAGTTTCCTAAGCAGAGTTGAACTAGATATGGCCCGTGTGTGTAGGAAGCACAGTTCTTTTGTTCTGAGCAAGCTCACTGTTCGGACCACATAGGAAACACAGTAGAGTAGAAGAGTGCTCTATTCTCAAAAGCAGAGCGTGTTTCTTGTAAGGCGAGCTAACGTTTGTTTCCCAGTCCTAAATGGAGTTGAGTCACATGCAGTTTTTGGTCCTATGAGCAAGAGTTGTTTTCTGGTAAGGAAAGTCACTATTGTGCTCCCAATTCCATACACAGTGCAAATAGCACTCGCATCTGTTCAAAGCTAGTACAGTGTATTGGACTGAAGTGGAGCTACTGTTCTTGTCCGTTTGCTAAGCAGAGTTGAACTAGATATGGCCCCTGTGTGTAGGAAGCACAGTTCTATTGTTCTGAGCAAGCTCACTGTTCGGACCACATAGGAAACACAGTAGAGTAGAAGAGTGCTCTTTTCTCAAAAGCAGAGTGTGTTTCTAGTAAGGCAAGCTAGCGTTTATTTCCCAGTTATAAATGGAGTTGAATCACATCCTGTTTTTGGTCCTATGATCAAGAGTTGTTTTCTGGTAAGGAAAGTCACTATTGCATTCCCATTGCCATACACAGTGCAAATAGCACTCGCATCTGTTCCCAGCAAGTACAGTGTATTGGACTGAAGCGGAGCTACTGTTCTTGTCAGTTTCCTAAGCAGAGTTGAACTAGATACGGCCTCTGTGTGTAGAAAGCACAGTTCTTTTTTTCTGAGCAAGCTCACTGTTCGGACCCCATAGGAAAAACAGTCGAGTAGAAGAGTGCTCTTTTCTCAAAAGCAGAGTGTGTTTCTTGTAAGGCAAGCTTGCGTTTGTTTCCCAGTCCTAAATGGAGTTGAATCACATGCAGTTTTTGGTCCTACGAGCAAGAGTTGTTTTCTGGTAAGGAAAGTCACTCTTGTGCTCCCTTTGCCATACACAGTGCAAATAGCACTCGCGTCTGTTCCAGCAAGTACAGTGTATTGGACTGAAGAGGAGCTACTGTTCTTGTCAGTTTCCTAAGCAGAGTTGAACTAGATATGGCCCATGTGTGTAGGAAGCACAGTTCTTTTGTTCTGAGCAAGCTCACTGTTCGGACCCCATAGGAAACACAGTAGAGTAGAAGAGTGCTCTTTTCTCAAAAGCAGAGTGTGTTTCGTGTAAGGCGAGCTAGTGTTAGTTTCCCAGTCCTAAATGGAGTTGAATCACATGCAGTTTCTTGTCCTACGAGCAAGAGTTGTTTTCTGGTAAGAAGAGGCACTATTGCGCTCCCATTGACATACACAGGGCAAATAGCACGGGCCTCTGTTCCCAGCATGTACAGTGTATTAGACTGAAGAGGCGCTACTGTTCTTGTCAGTTTCCTAAGCAGAATTGAACTAGATATGGCCGTATTTGTAGGAAGCACAGTTCTTTTGTTCTGAGCAAACTCACTGTTCTGGCCCTATAGGAAACACAGTAGAGTAGAAGAGTGCTCTTTTCTCAAAAGCAGAGTGTGTTTTTTGTAAGGCGAGCTAGCGTTTGTTTCCCAGTCCTAAATGGAGTTGAATCCCATGCAGTTTCTGGTCCTATCAGCAAGAGTTGTTTTCTGGTAAGGAAAGTCACTTTTGCGCTCCATTTCCATACACAGTGCAAATAGCACTCGCATCTGTTCCCAGCAAGTACAGTGTATTGGACTGAAGCGGAGCTACTGTTCTTGTCAGTTTCCTAAGCAGAGTTGAACTATATACGGCCTCTGTGTGTAGAAAGCACAGTTCTTTTTTTCTGAGCAAGCTCACTGTTCGGACCCCATAGGAAAAACAGTCGAGTAGAAGAGTGCTCTTTTCTCAAAAGCAGGGTGTGTTTCTTGTAAGGCGAGCTAGCGTTTGTTTCCCAGTCCTAAATGGAGTTGAAACACATGCAGTTTATTGTCCTACGAGCAAGAGTTGTTTTCTGCTAAGAAGAGTCACTATTGCGCTCCCATTGTCATACACAGGGCAAATAGCACTGGCGTCTGTTCCCAGCATGTACAGTGTATTGGACTGAAGAGCATCTACTGTTCTTTTCAGTTTCCTAAGCAGAATTGAACTAGATATGGCCGTATTTGTAGGAAGCACAGTTTTTTGTTCTGAGCAAGCTCACTGTTCTGGTCCTATAGGAAACACAGTAGAGTAGAAGAGTGCTCTTTTCTCAAAAGCAGAGTGTGTTTCTTGTAAGGCGAGCTAGTGTTTGTTTCCCAGTCCTAAGTGGAGTTGAAACATGCAGTTTTTGGTCCTACGAGCAAGAGTTGTTTTCTGGTAAGGAAAGTCACTATTGCGCTGTCATTTCCATACACAGTGCAAATAGCACTCGCGTCTGTTCCCAGCAAGTACATTGTATTGGACTGAAGGGGATCTACTGTTCTTGTCAGTTTCCTAAGCAGAGGTGAACTAGATATGGCCCCTGTGTGTAGGAAGCACAGTTCTTTTGTTCTGAGCAAGCTCACTGTTCGGACCCCATAGGAAACACATTAGATTAGAAGAGTCCTCTTTTCTCAAAAGGAGAGTGTGTTTCTTGTAATGCGTGCTAGTGTTTGTTTTCCAGTCAGAAATGGAGTTGAATCCCATGCATTTTCTGGTCCAACGAGCAAGAGTTGTTTTCTTGTAAGAAGAGTCACTATTGCGCTCCCATTGTCATACACAGGGCAAATAGCACTGGCGTCTGTTCCCAGCATATACAGTGTATTGAACTGAAGAGGAGCTACTGTTCTTGTCAGTTTCCTAAGCAGAGTTGAACTAGATATGGCCCGTGTGTTTAGGAAGCACAGTTCTTTTGTTCTGAGCAAGCTCAATGTTTGGACCCCATATGAACCAGAGTAAAATAGAAGACTTTTCTTTTCTCAAAAACAGAGTGTGTTTCTTGTAAGGCGAGCTTGCGTTTGTTTCCCAGTCCTAAATGGAGTTGAATCACATGCAGTTTTTGGTCCTACGAGCAAGAGTTGTTTTCTGGTAAGGAAAGTCACTCTTGTGCTCCCTTTGCCATACACAGTGCAAATAGCACTCGCGTCTGTTCCAGCAACTACAGTGTATTGGACTGAAGAGGAGCTACTGTTCTTGTCAGTTTCCTAAGCAGAGTTAAACTAGATATGGCCCATGTGTGTAGGAAGCACAGTTCTTTTGTTCTGAGCAAGCTCACTGTTCAGACCCCATAGGAAACACAGTAGAGTAGAAGAGTGCTCTTTTCTCAAAAGCAGAGTGTGTTTCGTGTAAGGCGAGCTAGCGTTAGTTTCACAGTCCTAAATGGAGTTGAATCACATGCAGTTTCTTGTCCTACGAGCAAGAGTTGTTTTCTGGTAAGAAGAGGCACTATTGCACTCCCATTGTCATACACAGGGCAAATAGCACGGGCCTCTGTTCCCAGCATGTACAGTGTATTGGACTGAAGAGGATCTACTGTTCTTTTCAGTTTCCTAAGCAGAATTGAACTAGATATGGCCGTATTTGTAGGAAGCACAGTTCTTTTGTTCTGAGCAAACTCACTGTTCTGGCCCTATAGGAAACACAGTAGAGTAGAAGAGTGCTCTTTTCTCAAAAGCAGAGTGTGTTTTTTGTAAGGCGAGCTAGCGTTTGTTTCCCAGTCCTAAATGGAGTTGAATCCCATGCAATTTCTGGTCCTATCAGCAAGAGTTGTTTTCTGGTAAGGAAAGTCACTATTGCGCTCCCTTTCCATACACAGTGCAAATAGCACTCGCATCTGTTCCCAGCAAGTACAGTGTATTGGACTGAAGCGGAGCTACTGTTCTTGTCAGTTTCCTAAGCAGAGTTGAACTATATACGGCCTCTGTGTGTAGAAAGCACAGTTCTTTTTTTCTGAGCAAGCTCACTGTTCGGACCCCATAGGAAAAACAGTCGAGTAGAAGAGTGCTCTTTTCTCAAAAGCAGGGTGTGTTTCTTGTAAGGCGAGCTAGCGTTTGTTTCCCAGTCCTAAATGGAGTTGAAACACATGCAGTTTCTTGTCCTACGAGCAAGAGTTGTTTTCTGGTAAGAAGAGGCACTATTGCACTCCCATTGTCATACACAGGGCAAATAGCACGGGCCTCTGTTCCCAGCATGTACAGTGTATTGGACTGAAGAGGATCTACTGTTCTTTTCAGTTTCCTAAGCAGAATTGAACTAGATATGGCCGTATTTGTAGGAAGCACAGTTCTTTTGTTCTGAGCAAACTCACTGTTCTGGCCCTATAGGAAACACAGTAGAGTAGAAGAGTGCTCTTTTCTCAAAAGCAGAGTGTGTTTTTTGTAAGGCGAGCTAGCGTTTGTTTCCCAGTCCTAAATGGAGTTGAATCCCATGCAGTTTCTGGTCCTATCAGCAAGAGTTGTTTTCTGGTAAGGAAAGTCACTATTGCGCTCCCTTTCCATACACAGTGCAAATAGCACTCGCATCTGTTCCCAGCAAGTACAGTGTATTGGACTGAAGCGGAGCTACTGTTCTTGTCAGTTTCCTAAGCAGAGTTGAACTAGATACGACCTCTGTGTGTAGAAAGCACAGTTCTTTTTTTCTGAGCAAGCTCACTGTTCGGACCCCATAGGAAAAATAGTCGAGTAGAAGAGTGCTCTTTTCTCAAAAGCAGAGTGTGTTTGTTGTAAGGAGAGCTAGCGTTTGTTTCCCAGTCCTAAATGGAGTTGAAACACATGCAGTTTATTGTCCTACGAGCAAGAGTTGTTTTCTGGTAAGAAGAGTCACTATTGTGTTCCCATTGTCATACACAGGGCAAATAACACTGGCGTCTGTTCCCAGCATGTACAGTGTATTGGACTGAAGAGGATCTACTGTTCTTTTCAGTTTCCTAAGCAGAATTGAACTAGATATGGCCGTATTTGTATGAAGCACAGTTCTTTTGTTCTGAGCAAGCTCACTGTTCTGGTCCTATAGGAAACACAGTAGAGTAGAAGAGTGCTCTTTTCTCAAAAGCAGAGTGTGTTTCTTGTAAGGCGAGCTCGTGTTTGTTTCCCAGTCCTAAGTGGAGTTGAATCACATGCAGTTTTTGGTCCTACGAGCAAGAGTTGTTTTCTGATAAGGAAAGTCACTATTGCGCTCTCATTTCCATACACAGTGCAAATAGCACTCGCGTCTGTTCCCAGCATGTACAGTGTATTGGACTGAAGGGGATCTACTGTTCTTGTCAGTTTCCTAAGCAGAGTTGAACTAGATATGGCCCCTGTGTGTAGGAAGCACAGTTCTTTTGTTCTGAGCAAGCTCACTATTCGGACCCCATAGGAAACACATTAGAGCAGAAGAGTCCTCTTTTCTCAAAAGGAGAGTGTGTTTCTTGTAATGCGTGCTAGTGTTTGTTTCCCAGTCAGAAATGGAGTTGAATCCCATGCATTTACTTGTCCAACGAGCAAGAGTTGTTTTCTGGTAAGAAGAGTCACTATTGCGCTCCCATTGCCATACACAGTGCAAATAGCCCTCGCGTCTGTTCCCAACAAGGACAGTGTATTGAACTGAAGAGGAGCTACTGTTTTTGTCAGATTCCTAAGCAGAGTTGAACTAGATACGGCCTGTGTGTTTAGGAAGCACAGTTCTTTGTTCTGAGCAAGCTCAATGTTTGGACCCCATATGAACCACAGTAAAATAGAAGACTTTTCTTTTCTCAAAAGCAGAGCGTGTTTCTTGTAAGGCAAGCTAGCGTTTGTTTCCCAGTCCTAAATGGAGTTGAATCACATGCAGTTTTTGGTCCTACGAGCAAGAGTTGTTTTCTGGTAAGGAAAGTCACTCTTGTGCTCCCTTTGCCATACACAGTGCAAATAGCACTCGTGTCTGTTCCAGCAAGTACAGTGTATTGGACTGAAGAGGAGCTACTGTTCTTGTCAGTTTCCTAAGCAGAGTTGAACTAGATATGGCCCATGTGTGTAGGAAGCACAGTTCTTTTGTTCTGAGCAAGCTCACTGTTCGGACCCCATAGGAAACACAGTAGAGTAGAAGAGTGCTCTTTTCTCAAAAGTAGAGTGTGTTTCGTGTAAGGCGAGCTAGAGTTAGTTTCCCAGTCCTAAATGGAGTTGAATCACATGCAGTTTCTTGTCCTATGAGCAAGAGTTGTTTTCTGGTAAGAAGAGGCACTATTGCGCTCCCATTGACATACACAGGGCAAATAGCACGGGCCTCTGTTCCCAGCATGTACAGTGTATTGGACTGAAGAGGCGCTACTGTTCTTGTCAGTTTCCTAAGCAGAATTGAACTAGATATGGCCGTATTTGTAGGAAGCACAGTTATTTGTTCTGAGCAAACTCACTGTTCTGGCCCTATAGGAAACACAGTAGAGTAGAAGAGTGCTCTTTTCTCAAAAGCAGAGTGTGTTTTTTGTAAGGCGAGCTAGCGTTTGTTTCCCAGTCCTAAATGGAGTTGAATCCCATGCAGTTTCTGGTCCTATCAGCAAGAGTTGTTTTCTGGTAAGGAAAGTCACTATTGCGCTCCATTTCCATACACAGTGCAAATAGCACTCGCATCTGTTCCCAGCAAGTACAGTGTATTGGACTGAAGCGGAGCTACTGTTCTTGTCAGTTTCCTAAGCAGAGTTGAACTAGATACGGCCTCTGTGTGTAGAAAGCACAGTTCTTTTTTTCTGAGCAAGCTCACTGTTCGGACCCCATAGGAAAAACAGTCGAGTAGAAGAGTGCTCTTTTCTCAAAAGCAGGGTGTGTTTCTTGTAAGGCGAGCTAGCGTTTGTTTCCCAGTCCTAAATGGAGTTGAAACACATGCAGTTTATTGTCCTACGAGCAAGAGTTGTTTTCTGGTAAGAAGAGTCACTATTGCGCTCCCATTGTCATACACAGGGCAAATAGCACTGGCGTCTGTTCCCAGCATGTACAGTGTATTAGACTGAAGAGCATCTACTGTTCTTTTCAGTTTCCTAAGCAGAATTGAACTAGATTTGGCCGTATTTGTATGAAGCACAGTTCTTTTGTTCTGAGCAAGCTCACTGTTCAGGTCCTATAGAAAACACAGTAGAGTAGAAGAGTGCTCTTTTCTCAAAAGCAGAGTGTGTTTCTTGTAAGGCGAGCTCGTGTTTGTTTCCCAGTCCTAAGTGGAGTTGAATCACATGCAGTTTATTGTCCTACGAGCAAGAGTTGTTTTCTGGTAAGAAGAGTCACTATTGTGCTCCCATTGTCATACACAGGGCAAATAGCACTGGCGTCTGTTCCCAGCATATACAGTGTATTGAAATGAAGAGGAGCTACTGTTCTTGTCAGTTTCCTAAGCAGAGTTGAACTTGATATGGCCCGCGTGTTTAGGAAGCACAGTTCTTTTGTTCTGAGCAAGCTCAATGTTCGGACCCCATATGAACCAGAGTAAAATAGAAAGACTGTTCTTTTCACAAAAGCAGAGTGTGTTTCATGTAAGGCGAGCTAGCGTTTGTTTCCCAGTCCTAAATGGAGTTGAATCACATGCAGTTTCTTGTCCTACGAGCAAGAGTTTTTTTCTGGTAAGAAGAGGCACTATTGCGCTCCCATTGTCATACACAGGGCAAATAGCACTGGCCTCTGTTCCCAGCATGTACAGTGTATTGGACTGAAGAGGATCTACTGTTCTTGTCAGTTTCCTAAGCAGAGTTGAACTAGATATGGCCCGTGTGTGTAGGAAGCACAGTTCTTTTGTTCTGAGCAAGCTCACTGTTCGGACCACATAGGAAACACAGTAGAGTAGAAGAGTGCTCTATTCTCAAAAGCAGAGCGTGTTTCTTGTAAGGCGAGCTAACGTTTGTTTCCCAGTCCTAAATGGAGTTGAGTCACATGCAGTTTTTGGTCCTATGAGCAAGAGTTGTTTTCTGGTAAGGAAAGTCACTATTGTGCTCCCAATTCCATACACAGTGCAAATAGCACTCGCATCTGTTCAAAGCTAGTACAGTGTATTGGACTGAAGTGGAGCTACTGTTCTTGTCCGTTTGCTAAGCAGAGTTGAACTAGATATGGCCCCTGTGTGTAGGAAGCACAGTTCTATTGTTCTGAGCAAGCTCACTGTTCGGACCACATAGGAAACACAGTAGAGTAGAAGAGTGCTCTTTTCTCAAAAGCAGAGTGTGTTTCTAGTAAGGCAAGCTAGCGTTTATTTCCCAGTTATAAATGGAGTTGAATCACATCCTGTTTTTGGTCCTATGATCAAGAGTTGTTTTCTGGTAAGGAAAGTCACTATTGCATTCCCGTTGCCATACACAGTGCAAATAGCACTCGCATCTGTTCCCAGCAAGTACAGTGTATTGGACTGAAGCAGAGCTACTGTTCTTGTCAGTTTCCTAAGCAGAGTTGAACTAGATACGGCCTCTGTGTGTAGAAAGCACAGTTCTTTTTTTCTGAGCAAGCTCACTGTTCGGACCCCATAGGAAAAACAGTCGAGTAGAAGAGTGCTCTTTTCTCAAAAGCAGAGTGTGTTTCTTGTAAGGCGAGCTTGCGTTTGTTTCCCAGTCCTAAATGGAGTTGAATCACATGCAGTTTTTGGTCCTACGAGCAAGAGTTGTTTTCTGGTAAGGAAAGTCACTCTTGTGCTCCCTTTGCCATACACAGTGCAAATAGCACTCGCGTCTGTTCCAGCAACTACAGTGTATTGGACTGAAGAGGAGCTACTGTTCTTGTCAGTTTCCTAAGCAGAGTTGAACTAGATATGGCCCATGTGTGTAGGAAGCACAGTTCTTTTGTTCTGAGCAAGCTCACTGTTCGGACCCCATAGGAAACACAGTAGAGTAGAAGAGTGCTCTTTTCTCAAAAGCAGAGTGTGTTTCGTGTAAGGCGAGCTAGCGTTAGTTTCCCAGTCCTAAATGGAGTTGAATCACATGCAGTTTCTTGTCCTACGAGCAAGAGTTGTTTTCTGGTAAGAAGAGTCACTATTGTGCTCCCATTGTCATACACAGGGCAAATAGCACGGGCCTCTGTTCCCAGCATGTACAGTGTATTAGACTGAAGAGGCGCTACTGTTCTTGTCAGTTTCCTAAGCAGAATTGAACTAGATATGGCCGTATTTGTAGGAAGCACAGTTCTTTTGTTCTGAGCAAACTCACTGTTCTGGCCCTATAGGAAACACAGTAGAGTAGAAGAGTGCTCTTTTCTCAAAAGCAGAGTGTGTTTTTTGTAAGGCGAGCTAGCGTTTGTTTCCCAGTCCTAAATGGAGTTGAATCCCATGCAGTTTCTGGTCCTATCAGCAAGAGTTGTTTTCTGGTAAGGAAAGTCACTTTTGCGCTCCATTTCCATACACAGTGCAAATAGCACTCGCATCTGTTCCCAGCAAGTACAGTGTATTGGACTGAAGCGGAGCTACTGTTCTTGTCAGTTTCCTAAGCAGAGTTGAACTATATACGGCCTCTGTGTGTAGAAAGCACAGTTCTTTTTTTCTGAGCAAGCTCACTATTCGGACCCCATAGGAAAAACAGTCGAGTAGAAGAGTGCTCTTTTCTCAAAAGCAGGGTGTGTTTCTTGTAAGGTGAGCTAGCGTTTGTTTCCCAGTCCTAAATGGAGTTGAAACACATGCAGTTTATTGTCCTACGAGCAAGAGTTGTTTTCTGCTAAGAAGAGTCACTATTGCGCTCCCATTGTCATACACAGGGCAAATAGCACTGGCGTCTGTTCCCAGCATGTACAGTGTATTGGACTGAAGAGCATATACTGTTCTTTTCAGTTTCCTAAGCAGAATTGAACTAGATATGGCCGTATTTGTAGGAAGCACAGTTTTTTGTTCTGAGCAAGCTCACTGTTCTGGTCCTATAGGAAACACAGTAGAGTAGAAGAGTGCTCTTTTCTCAAAAGCAGAGTGTGTTTCTTGTAAGGCGAGCTAGTGTTTGTTTCCCAGTCTTAAGTGGAGTTGAAACATGCAGTTTTTGGTCCTACGAGCAAGAGTTGTTTTCTGGTAAGGAAAGTCACTATTGCGCTGTCATTTCCATACACAGTGCAAATAGCACTCGCGTCTGTTCCCAGCAAGTACATTGTATTGGACTGAAGGGGATCTACTGTTCTTGTCAGTTTCCTAAGCAGAGGTGAACTAGATATGGCCCCTGTGTGTAGGAAGCACAGTTCTTTTGTTCTGAGCAAGCTCACTGTTCGGACCCCATAGGAAACACATTAGATTAGAAGAGTCCTCTTTTCTCAAAAGGAGAGTGTGTTTCTTGTAATGCGTGCTAGTGTTTGTTTCCCAGTCAGAAATGGAGTTGAATCCCATGCATTTTCTGGTCCAACGAGCAAGAGTTGTTTTCTTGTAAGAAGAGTCACTATTGCGCTCCCATTGTCATACACAGGGCAAATAGCACTGGCGTCTGTTCCCAGCATATACAGTGTATTGAACTGAAGAGGAGCTACTGTTCTTGTCAGTTTCCTAAGCAGAGTTGAACTAGATATGGCCCGTGTGTTTAGGAAGCACAGTTCTTTTGTTCTGAGCAAGCTCAATGTTCGGACCCCATATGAACCAGAGTAAAATAGAAGACTTTTCTTTTCTCAAAAACAGAGTGTGTTTCTTGTAAGGCGAGCTTGCGTTTGTTTCCCAGTCCTAAATGGAGTTGAATCACATGCAGTTTTTGGTCCTACGAGCAAGAGTTGTTTTCTGGTAAGGAAAGTCACTCTTGTGCTCCCTTTGCCATACACAGTGCAAATAGCACTCGCGTCTGTTCCAGCAACTACAGTGTATTGGACTGAAGAGGAGCTACTGTTCTTGTCAGTTTCCTAAGCAGAGTTAAACTAGATATGGCCCATGTGTGTAGGAAGCACAGTTCTTTTGTTCTGAGCAAGCTCACTGTTCAGACCCCATAGGAAACACAGTAGAGTAGAAGAGTGCTCTTTTCTCAAAAGCAGAGTGTGTTTCGTGTAAGGCGAGCTAGCGTTAGTTTCACAGTCCTAAATGGAGTTGAATCACATGCAGTTTCTTGTCCTACGAGCAAGAGTTGTTTTCTGGTAAGAAGAGGCACTATTGCACTCCCATTGTCATACACAGGGCAAATAGCACGGGCCTCTGTTCCCAGCATGTACAGTGTATTGGACTGAAGAGGATCTACTGTTCTTTTCAGTTTCCTAAGCAGAATTGAACTAGATATGGCCGTATTTGTAGGAAGCACAGTTCTTTTGTTCTGAGCAAACTCACTGTTCTGGCCCTATAGGAAACACAGTAGAGTAGAAGAGTGCTCTTTTCTCAAAAGCAGAGTGTGTTTTTTGTAAGGCGAGCTAGCGTTTGTTTCCCAGTCCTAAATGGAGTTGAATCCCATGCAGTTTCTGGTCCTATAAGCAAGAGTTGTTTTCTGGTAAGGAAAGTCACTATTGCGCTCCCTTTCCATACACAGTGCAAATAGCACTCGCATCTGTTCCCAGCAAGTACAGTGTATTGGACTGAAGCGGAGCTACTGTTCTTGTCAGTTTCCTAAGCAGAGTTGAACTAGATACGGCCTCTGTGTGTAGAAAGCACAGTTCTTTTTTTCTGAGCAAGCTCACTGTTCGGACCCCATAGGAAAAACAGTCGAGTAGAAGAGTGCTCTTTTCTCAAAAGCAGGGTGTGTTTCTTGTAAAGCGAGCTAGCGTTTGTTTCCCAGTCCTAAATGGGGTTGAAACACATGCAGTTTATTGTCCTACGAGCAAGAGTTGTTTTCTGGTAAGAAGAGTCACTATTGCGCTCCCATTGTCATACACAGGGCAAATAGCACTGGCGTCTGTTCCCAGCATGTACAGTGTATTGGACTGAAGAGCATCTACTGTTCTTTTCAGTTTCCTAAGCAGAATTGAACTAGATATGGCCGTATTTGTATGAAGCACAGTTCTTTTGTTCTGAGCAAGCTCACTGTTCTGGTCCTATAGAAAACACAGTAGAGTATAAGAGTGCTCTTTTCTCAAAAGCAGAGTGTGTTTCTTGTAAGGCGAGCTCGTGTTTGTTTCCCAGTCCTAAGTGGAGTTGAATCACATGCAGTTTATTGTCCTATGAGCAAGAGTTGTTTTCTGGTAAGAAGAGTCACTATTGTTCTCCCATTGTCATACACAGGGCAAATAGCACTGGCGTCTGTTCCCAGCATATACAGTGTATTGAACTGAAGAGGAGCTACTGTTCTTGTCAGTTTCCTAAGCAGAGTTGAACTAGATATGGCCCGCGTGTTTAGTAGCACAGTTCTTTTGTTCTGAGCAAGCTCAATGTTCGGACCCCATATGAACCAGAGTAAAATAGAAGACTGTTCTTTTCACAAAAGCAGAGTGTGTTTCTTGTAAGGCGAGCTAGCGTTTGTTTCCCAGTCCTAAATGGAGTTGAATCACATGCAGTTTCTTGTCCTACGAGCAAGAGTTGTTTTCTGGTAAGAAGAGGCACTATTGCGCTCCCATTGTCATACACAGGGCAAATAGCACTGGCCTCTGTTCCCAGCATGTACAGTGTATTGGACTGAAGAGGATCTACTGTTCTTGTCAGTTTCCTAAGCAGAGTTGAACTAGATATGGCCCGTGTGTGTAGGAAGCACAGTTCTTTTGTTCTGAGCAAGCTCACTGTTCGGACCACATAGGAAACACAGTAGAGTAGAAGAGTGCTCTATTCTCAAAAGCAGAGTGTGTTTCTTGTAAGGCGAGCTAGCGTTTGTTTCCCAGTCCTAAATGGAGTTGAGTCACATGCAGTTTTTGGTCCTATGAGCAAGAGTTGTTTTCTGGTAAGGAAAGTCACTATTGTGCTCCCAATTCCATACACAGTGCAAATAGCACTCGCGACTGTTCAAAGCTAGTACAGTGTATTGGACTGAAGTGGAGCTACTGTTCTTGTCCGTTTGCTAAGCAGAGTTGAACTAGATATGGCCCCTGTGTGTAGGAAGCACAGTTCTATTGTTCTGAGCAAACTCACTGTTCGGACCCCATAGGAAACACAGTAGAGTAGAAGAGTGCTCTTTTCTGAAAAGCAGAGTGTGTTTCTAGTAAGGCAAGCTAGCGTTTATTTCCCAGTTATAAATGGAGTTGAATCACATCCTGTTTTTGGTCCTACGATCAAGAGTTGTTTTCTGGTAAGGAAAGTCACTATTGCATTCCCATTGCCATACACAGTGCAAATAGCACTCGCATCTGTTCCCAGCAAGTACAGTGTATTGGACTGAAGCGGAGCTACTGTTCTTGTCAGTTTCCTAAGCAGAGTTGAACTAGATACGGCCTCTGTGTGTAGAAAGCACAGTTCTTTTTTTCTGAGCAAGCTCACTGTTCGGACCCCATAGGAAAAACAGTCGAGTAGAAGAGTGCTCTTTTCTCAAAAGCAGAGTGTGTTTCTTGTAAGGCGAGCTAGCGTTTGTTTCCCAGTCCTAAATGGAGTTGAAACACATGCAGTTTATTGTCCTACGAGCAAGAGTTGTTTTCTGGTAAGAAGAGTCACTATTGCGCTCCCATTGTCATACACAGGGCAAATAGCACTGGCGTCTGTTCCCAGCATGTACAGTGTATTGGACTGAAGAGCATCTACTGTTCTTTTCAGTATCCTAAGCAGAATTGAACTAGATATAGCCGTACTTGTAGGAAGCACAGTTTTTTATTCTGAGCAAGCTCACTGTTCTGGTCCTATAGAAAACACAGTAGAGTAGAAGAGTGCTCTTTTCTCAAAACCAGAGTGTGTTTCTTGTAAGGCGAGCTAATGTTTGTTTCCCAGTCCTAAGTGGAGTTGAATCACATGCAGTTCTTGGTCCTACGAGCAAGAGTTGTTTTCTGGTAAGGAACGTCACTATTGCGCTCTCATTTCCATACACAGTGCAAATAGCACTCGCGTCTGTTCCCAGCAAGTACATTGTATTGGACTGAAGGGGATCTACTGTTCTTGTCAGTTTCCTAAGCAGAGGTGAACTAGATATGGCCCCTGTGTGTAGGAAGCACAGTACTTTTGTTCTGAGCAAGCTCACTGTTCGGACCCCAAAGGAAACACATTAGATTAGAAGAGTCCTCTTTTCTCAAAAGGAGAGTGTGTTTCTTGTAATGCTTGCTAGCGTTTGTTTCCCAGTCCTAAATGGAGTTGAATCACATGCAGTTTCTTGTCCTACGAGCAAGAGTTGTTTTCTGGTAAGAAGAGGCACTATTGCGCTCCCATTGTCATACACAGGGCAAATATCACTGGCCTCTGTTCCCAGCATGTACAGTGTATTGGACTGAAGAGGATCTACTGTTCTTGTCAGTTTCCTAAGCAGAGTTGAACTAGATATGGCCCGTGTGTGTAGGAAGCACAGTTCTTTTGTTCTGAGCAAGCTCACTGTTCGGACCACATAGGAAACACAGTAGAGTAGAAGAGTGCTCTATTCGCAAAAGCAGAGTGTGTTTCTTGTAAGGCGAGCTAGCGTTTGTTTCCCTGTCCTAAATGGAGTTGAGTCACATGCAGTTTTTGGTCCTATGAGCAAGAGTTGTTTTCTGGTAAGGAAAGTCACTATTGCGCTCCCATTTAGATACACAGTGCAAATAGCACTCGCGTCTGTTCAAAGCTAGTACAGTGTATTGGACTGAAGTGGAGCTACTGTTCTTGTCAGTTCCCTAAGCAGAGTTGAACTAGATATGGCCCCTGTGTGTAGGAAGCACAGTTCTTTTGTTCTGAGCAAGCTCACTGTTCGGGCCCCATAGGATACACAGTAGAGTAGAAGAGTGCTCTTTTCTCAAAAGCAGAGTGTGTTTCTTGTAAGGAGAGCTAGCGTTTGTTTCCCAGTCCTAAATGGAGTTGAATCACATCCAGTTTCTGGTCCTACGAGCAAGAGTTGTTTTCTGGTAAGAAGAGTCACTATTGCACTCCCATTTTCATATACAGGACAAATAGCACTGGCGTCTGTTCCGAGCATGTACAGTGTTTTGGACTGAAGAGGATCTACTGTTCTTGTCAGTTTCCTAAGCAGAATTGAACTGGATATGGCCTTATATGTAGGAAGCACAGTTCTTTTGTTCTGAGCAAAATCACTGTTCTGGCCCTATAGGAAACACAGTAGAGTTGAAGAGTGCTCTTTTCTGAAAAGCAGAGTGTGTTTCTTGTAAGGCGAGCTAGCGTTTGTTTCCCAGTCCTAAATGGAGTTGAATCACATGCAATTTTTGGTCCTACGAACAAGAGTTGTTTTCTGGTAAGAAAAGTCACTATTGCACTTCCATTGCCATACACAGTGCAAAGAGCATTTGCGTCTGTTCCCAGCAAGTACAGTGTATTGGACTGAAGCGGAGCTACTTTTCTTGTCAGTTTCCTAAGCAGAGTTGAACTAGATATGGCCCGTGTGTGTAGGAAGCACAGTTCTTTTGTTCTGAGCAAGCTCACTGTTCAGACCCCATAGGAAACACAGTAGAGTAGAAGAGTGCTCTTTTCTCAAAATCAGAGTGTGTTCCTTGTAAGGCGAGGTAGCGTTTGTTTCCCAGTCCTAAATGGAGTTGAATCACATGCAGATTCTTGTCCTACGAGCAAGAGTTGTTTTCTGGTAAGAAGAGTCACTATTGCGCTACCATTGTCATACACAGGGCAAATAGCTCTGGCATCTGTTCCCAGCATGTACAGTGAATTGGACTGAACAGGAGCTACTGTTCTTTTCAGTTTCCTAAGCAGAATTGAACTAGATATGGCAGTATTTGTATGAAGCACAGTTCTTTTGTTCTCAGCAAGCTCACTGTTCTGGCCCTATAGGAAACACAGTAGAGTAGAAGAGTGCTCTTTTCTCAAAAGCAGAGTGTGTTTCTTGTACGGCAAGCTAGTGTTTGTTTCCCAGTCAGAAATGGAGTTGAATCCCATGCAGTTTCTTGTCCTACAAGCAAGAGTTGTTTTCTGGTAAGAAGAGGCACTATTGCGCTCCCATTGTCATACACAGGGCAAATAGCACTGGCCTCTGTTCCCAGGATGTACAGTGTATTGGACTGAAGAGGATCTACTGTTCTTGTCAGTTTCCTAAGCAGAGTTGAACTAGATATGGCCCGTGTGTGTAGGAAGCACAGTTCATTTGTTCTGAGCAAGCTCACTGTTCGGACCACATAGGAAACACAGTAGAGTAGAAGAGTGCTCTTTTCTCAAAAGCAGAGTGTGTTTCTTGTAAGGCAAGCTAGCGTTTGTTTCCCTGTCCTAAATGGAGTTGAGTCACATGCAGTTTTTGGTCCTATGAGCAAGAGTTGTTTTCTGGTAAAGAAAGTCACTATTGCGCTCCCATTTCCATACACAGTGCAAATAGCACTCGCGTCTGTTCAAAGCTAGTACAGTGTATTGGACTGAAGTGGAGCTACTGTTCTTGTCAGTTTGCTAAGCAGAGTTGAACTAGATATGGCCCCTGTGTGTAGGAAGCACAGTTCTATTGTTCTGAGCAAGCTCACTGTTCGGACCCCCTAGGAAACACAGTAGAGTAGAAGAGTGCTCTTTTCTCAAAAGCAGAGTGTGTTTCTAGTAAGGCAAGCTAGCGTTTATTTCCCAGTTATAAATGGAGTTGAATCACATCCTGTTTTTGGTCCTACGATCAAGAGTTGTTTTCTGGTAAGGAAAGTCACTATTGCATTCCCATTGCCATACACAGTGCAAATAGCACTCGCATCTGTTCCCAGCAATTACAGTGTATTGGACTGAAGAGGAGCTACTGTTCTTGTCAATTTCCTAAGCAGAGTTGAACTATACATGGCCCCTGTGTGTAGGAAGCACAGTTCTTTTGTTCTGAGCAAGCTCACTGTTCGGGCCCCATAGGATACACAGTAGAGTAGAAGAGTGCTCTTTTCTCAAAAGCAGAGTGTGTTTCTTGTAAGGAGAGCTAGCGTTTGTTTCCCAGTACTAAATGGAGTTGAATCACATCCAGTTTCTGGTCCTACGAGCAAGAGTTGTTTTCTGGTAAGAAGAGTCACTATTGCACTCCCATTTTCATATACAGGACAAATAGCACTGGCGTCTGTTCCGAGCATGTACAGTGTTTTGGACTGAAGAGGATCTACTGTTCTTGTCAGTTTCCTAAGCAGAATTGAACTGGATATGGCCTTATTTGTAGGAAGCACAGTTCTTTTGTTCTGAGCAAAATCACTGTTCTGGCCCTATAGGAAACACAGTAGAGTTGAAGATTGCTCTTTTCTGAAAAGCAGAGTGTGTTTCTTGTAAGGCGAGCTAGCGTTTGTTTCCCAGTCCTAAATGGAGTTGAATCACATGCAATTTTAGTCCTACGAACAAGAGTTGTTTTCTGGTAAGAAAAGTCACTATTGCACTTCCATTGCCATACACAGTGCAAAGAGCATTTGCGTCTGTTCCAAGCAAGTACAGTGTATTGGACTGAAGCGGAGCTACTGTTCTTGTCAGTTTCCTAAGCAGAGTTGAACTAGATATGGCCCGTGTGTGTAGGAAGCACAGTTCTTTTGTTCTGAGCAAGCTCACTGTTCAGACCCGATAGGAAACACAGTAGAGTAGAAGAGTGCTCTTTTCTCAAAATCAGAGTGTGTTCCTTGTAAGGCGAGCTAGCGTTTGTTTCCCAGTCCTAAATGGAGTTGAATCACATGCAGATTCTTGTCCTACGAGCAAGAGTTGTTTTCTGGTAAGGAAAGTCACTATTGCGCTCCCATTGTCATACACAGGGCAAATAGCTCTGGCATCTGTTCCCAGCATGTACAGTGTATTGGACTGAACAGGAGCTACTGTTCTTTTCAGTTTCCTAAGCAGAATTGAACTAGATATGGCAGTATTTGTAGGAAGCACAGTTCTTTTGTTCTCAGCAAGCTCACTGTTCTGGCCCTATAGGAAACACAGTAGAGTAGAAGAGTGCTCTTTTCTCAAAAGCAGAGTGTGTTTCTTGTAAGGCAAGCTAGTGTTTGTTTCCCAGTCAGAAATGTAGTTGAATCCCATGCAGTTTGTGGTCCTACGAGCAAGAGGTGTTTTCTGGTAAGGAAAGTCACTATTGTGCTCCCATTTACATACACAGTGCAAATAGCACTCACGTCTGTTCCCAGAAAGTACAGTGTATTGGACTGAATAGGAGCTACTGTTCTTGTCAGTTTCCTAAGCAGAGTTGAACTACATATGGTCCGTGTGTATAGGAAGCACAGTTCTTTTGTTCTGAGCAAGCTCACTGTTCGGACCCCAAGGGAAACACAGTAGAGTAGAAGAGTGCTCTTTTCTCAAAAGCAGAGTGTGTTTCATGTAAGGCGAGCTAGCAGTTGTTTCCAAGTCCTAAATGGAGCTGAATCACATGCAGTTTCTGGTCCTACGAGCAAGAGTTGTTTTCTGGTAAGGAAAGTCACTATTGCGTGCTCCCATTGCCATACACAGTGCCAATAGCACTCGCGTCTGTTCCCAGCAAGTACAGTGTATTGGACTGAAGAGGAGCTACTGTTCTTGTCAGTTTCCTAAGCAGAGTTGAACTAGATATGGCCCGTGTGTGTAGGAAGCACAGTTCTTTTGTTCTGAGGAAGCTCAATGTTCGGACCCCTAGGAAACACAGTAGAGTAGAAGAGTGCTCTTTTCTCAAAAGCAGAGTGTGTTTCTTGTAAGGCGAGCTAGCGTTTGTTTCCCAGTCCTAAAGGGACTTAAATCACATGCAGTTTTTGGTCCTACGAGCAAGAGTTGTTTTCTGGTAAGGAAAGTCACTATTGCGCTCCCTTTGCCATACACAGTGCAAAGAGCACTCGCGTCTGTTCCAGCAAGCACAGTGTATTGGACTGAAGAGGAGATACTGTTCTTGTCAGTTTCCTAAGCAGAGTTGAACTACGTATGGTCCGTGTGTGTAGGAAGCACAGTTCTTTTGTTCTGAGCAAGCTCACTGTTGGGACACCAAGGGAAACACAGTAGAGTAGAAGAATGCTCTTTTCTCAAAAGCAGAGTGTGTTTCTTGTAAGGAGAGCTAGCATTTGTTTCCCAGTCCTAAATGGAGCTGAATCACATGCAGTTTCTGGTCCTACGAGCAAGAGTTGTTTTCTGGTAAGGAAAGTCACTATTGCGCTCTCATTGCCATACACAGTGCCAATAGCACTCGCGTCTGTTCCCAGCAAGTACAGTGTATTGGACTGAAGAGGAGCTACTGTTCTTGTCAGTTTCCTAAGCAGAGTTGAACTAGATATGGCCCGTGTGTGTAGGAAGCACAGTTCTTTTGTTCTGAGCAAGCTCAATGTTCGGACCGCATAGGAAACACAGTAGAGTAGAAGAGTGCTCTTTTCTCAAAAGCAGAGTGTGTTTCTTGTAAGGCGAGCTAGCGTTTGTTTCCCAGTCCTAAATGGAGTTGAATCACATGCAGTTTCTTGTCCTACGAGCAAGAGTTGTTTTCTGGTAAGAAGAGGCACTATTGAGCTCCCATTGTCATACACAGGGCAAATAGCCCTGGCCTCTGTTCCCAGCATGTACAGTGTATTGGACTGAAAAGGATCTACTGTTCTTGTCAGTTTCCTAAGCAGAATTGAACTAGATATGGCCGTATTTGTAGGAATCACAGTTCTTTTGTTCTGAGCAAACTCACTGTACTGGCACTATAGGAAACACAGTAGAGTAGAAGAGTGCTCTTTTCTCAAAAGCAGAGTGTGTTTCTTGTAAGGCGAGCTAGCGTTTGTTTCCCTGTCCTAAATGGAGTTGAATCACATGCAGTTTTTGGTCCTATGAGCAAGAGTTGTTTTCTGGTAAGGAAAGTCACTATTGCGCTCCCATTTCCATACACAGTGCAAATAGCACTCGCGTCTGTTCAAAGCTAGTACAGTGTATTGGACTGAAGTGGAGCTACTGTTCTTGTCAGTTTGCTAAGCAGAGTTGAACTAGATATGGCCCCTGTGTGTAGGAAGCACAGTTCTATTGTTCTGAGCAAGCTCACTGTTCGGACCCCATAGGAAACACAGTAGAGTAGAAGAGTGCTCTTTTCTCAAAAGCAGAGTGTGTTTCTAGTAAGGCAAGCTAGCGTTTATTTCCCAGTTATAAATGGAGTTGAATCACATCCTGTTTTTGGTCCTACGATCAAGAGTTGTTTTCTGGTAAGGAAAGTCACTATTGCATTCCCATTGCCATACACAGTGCAAATAGCACTCGCATCTGTTCCCAGCAAGTACAGTGTATTGGACTGAAGAGGAGCTACTGTTCTTGTCAATTTCCTAAGCAGAGTTGAACTATATATGGCCCCTGTGTGTAGGAAGCACAGTTCTTTTGTTCTGAGCAAGCTCACTGTTCGGGCCCCATAGGATACACAGTAGAGTAGAAGAGTGCTCTTTTCTCAAAAGCAGAGTGTGTTTCTTGTAAGGAGAGCTAGCGTTTGTTTCCCAGTCCTAAATGGAGTTGAATCACATCCAGTTTCTGGTCCTACGAGCAAGAGTTGTTTTCTGGTAAGAAGAGTCACTATTGCACTCCCATTTTCATATACAGGACAAATAGCACTGGCGTCTGTTACGAGCATGTACAGTGTTTTGGACTGAAGAGGATCTACTGTTCTTGTCAGTTTCCTAAGCAGAATTGAACTGGATATGGCCTTATTTGTAGGAAGCACAGTTCTTTTGTTCTGAGCAAAATCACTGTTCTGGCCCTATAGGAAACACAGTAGAGTTGAAGAGTGCTCTTTTCTGAAAAGCAGAGTGTGTTTCTTGTAAGGCGAGCTAGCGTTTGTTTCCCAGTCCTAAATGCAGTTGAATCACATGCAATTTTTGGTCCTACGAACAAGAGTTGTTTTCTGGTAAGAAAAGTCACTATTGCACTTCCATTGCCATACACAGTGCAAAGAGCATTTGCGTCTGTTCCAGGCAAGTACAGTGTATTGGACTGAAGCGGAGCTACTGTTCTTGTCAGTTTCCTAAGCAGAGTTGAACTAGATATGGCCCGTGTGTGTAGGAAGCACAGTTCTTTTGTTCTGAGCAAGCTCACTGTTCAGACCCCATAGGAAACACAGTAGAGTAGAAGAGTGCTCTTTTCTCAAAATCAGAGTGTGTTCCTTGTAAGGCGAGCTAGCGTTTGTTTCCCAGTCCTAAATGGAGTTGAATCACATGCAGTTTTTGGTCTTATGAGCAAGAGTTGTTTTCTGGTAAAAAAAAGTCACTATTGCGCTCCCATTTCCGTACACAATTCAAATACCACTCGCTCCTGTTCCCAGCAAGTGCAGTGTATTGGACTGAAGAGGAGCTACTGTTCTTGTCAGTTTCCTAAGCAGAGTTATACTAGATATGGCCCATGTGTGTAGTAAGCACAGTTCTTTTGTTCTGAGCAAGCTCACTGTTCGGACCACATAGGAAACACAGTAGAGTAGAAGAGTGCTCTTTTCTCAAATCAGAATGTGTTTCTTGTAAGGCGAGCTAGCGTTTGTATCCCAGTCCTAAATGGAGTTGAATCAAATGCAGTTTCTTGTCCTACGAGCAAGAGTTGTTTTCTGGTAAGAAGAGCCACTATTGCGCTCCCATTGTCATATACAGGGCAAATAGCACTGGCCTCTGTTCCCAGCAAGTACAGTGTATTGGACTGAAGAGGATCTACTGTTCTTGTCAGTTTCCTAAGCAGAGTTGAACTAGATATGGCCCGTGTGTGCAGGAAGCACAGTTCTTTTGTTCTGAGCAAGCTCACTGTTCGGACCACATAGGAAACACAGTAGAGTAGAAGAGTGCTCTATTCTCAAAAGCAGAGTGTGTTTCTTGTAAGGCGAGCTAGCGTTTGTTTCCCAGTCCTAAATGGAGTTGAGTCAAATGCAGTTTTTGGTCCTATGAGCAAGAGTTGTTTTCTGGTAAGGAAAGTCACTATTGCGCTCCCATTTCCATACACAGTGCAAATAGCACTCGCGTCTGTTCAAAGCTAGTACAGTGTATTGGACTGAAGTGGAGCTACTGTTCTTGTCCGTTTGCTAAGCAGAGTTGAACTAGATATGGCCCCTGTGTGTAGGAAGCACAGTTCTATTGTTCTGAGCAAGCTCACTGTTCGGACCCCTTAGGAAACACAGTAGAGTAGAAGAGTGCTCTTTTCTCAAAAGCAGAGTGTGTTTCTAGTAAGGCAAGCTAGCGTTTATTTCCCAGTTATAAATGGAGTTGAATCACATGCAGTTTTTTGTCCTACGAGCAAGAGTTGTTTTCTGGTAAAAAGAGTCACTGTTGCGCTCCCATTGTCATACACTGGGCAAATAGCACTGGCGTCTGTTCCCAGCATGTACAGTGTATTGGACTGAAGAGGATCTACTGTTCTTGTCAGTTTCCTAAGCAGAATTGAACTAGATATGGCCGTATTTTTAGGAAGCACAGTAATTTTGTTCTCAGCAAACTCACTGTTCTGGCCCTATAGGAAACACAGTAGAGTAGAAGAGTGCTCTTTTCTCAAAAGCAGAGTGTGTTTCTTGTAAGGAGAGGTAGCGTTTGTTTTCCAGTCCTAAATGGAGTTGAATCACATGCAGTTTTTGGTACTACGAGCAAGAGTTGTTTTCTGGTAAGGAAAGTCACTATTGCGCTCCCATTTCCATACACAGTGCAAAAGCACTCGCATCTGTTCCAAGAAAGTACAGTGTATTGTACTGAAGCAGAGCTACTGTTCTTGTCAGTTTCCTAAGCAGAGTTGAACTAGATATGGCCCCTGTGTGTAAGAAGCACAGTTCTTTTGTTCTGAGCAAGCTCACTGTTCGGACCACATAGGAAACAGAGAAGAGTAGAAGAGTGCTCTTTTCTCAAATGCAGAGTGTGTTTCTTGTAAGGCGAGCTAGTGTTTGTTCCCCAGTCAGAAATGGAGTTGAATCCCATGCAGTTTTTGTTCCTACGAGGAAGAGGTGTTTTCTGATAAGAAGAGTCACTATTGCGCTCCTATTTCTATACACAGTACAAATAGGACTCTCGTCTGTTCCCAGCTAGTACAGTGTATTGGACTGAAGAGGAGCTACTGTTCTTGTCAGTTTCCTAAGCAGAGTTGAACTAGATATGGCCCGTGTGTGTAGGAAGCACAGTTGTTTGTTCTGAGCAAGCTCACTGTTCAGACCCCATAGGAAACACAGTAGAGCAGAAGAGTGCTCTTTTCTCAAAAGAAGAGTGTGTTTCTTGTAAGGCAAGCTAGCCTTTGTTTCCCAGTACTAAATCGAGTTGAATCACCTCCTGTTTTTGGTCCTACAAGCAAGAGTTGTTTTCTGGTAAGGAAAGTCACTATTGCTCTCCCATTGTCAGACACAGGGCAAATAGCACTGGCGTCTGTTCCCAGCATGTACTGTGTATTGGACTGAAGAGGATCTACAGTTCTTGTCAGTTTTCTAAGCAGAATTGAACTAGATATGGCTGTATTTGTAGGAAGCACAGTTCTTTTGTTCTGAGCAAACTCACTGTTCTGGCCCTATGGGAAACACAGTAGAGTAGAAGAGTGCTCTTTTCTTAAAAGCAGAGTGTGTTTCTTGTAAGGCGAGCTAGCCTTTGTTTCCCAGTCCTAAATGGAGTTGAATCCCATGCAGTTTCTGGTCCTACCAGCAAGAGTTGTTTTCTGGTAAGGAAAGTCACTATTGCGCTCCCATTTCCATACACAGTGCAAATAGCACTCGCATCTGTTCCCAGCAAGTACAGTGTATTGGACTGAAGCGGAGCTACTGTTCTTGTCAGTTTCCTAAGCAGAGTTGAACTAGATATGGCCCCTGTGTGTAGAAAGCACAGTTCTTTTTTTCTGAGCAAGCTCACTGTTCGGATACCATAGGAAAAACAGTTGAGTAGAAGAGTGCACTTTTCTCAAAAGCAGAGTGTGAAACTTGTAAGGCGAGCTCATGTTTGTTTCCCAGTCCTAAGTGGAGTTGAATCACATGCAGTTTATTGTCCTACGAGCAAGAGTTGTTTTCTGGTAAGAAGAGTCACTATTGTGCTCCCATTGTCATACACTGGGCAAATAGCACTGGCGTCTGTTCCCAGCATATACAGTGTATTGAACTGAAGAGGAGCTACTGTTCTTGTCAGTTTCCTAAGCAGAGTTGAACTAGATATGGCCCGCGTGTTTAGGAAGCACAGTTCTTTTGTTCTGAGCAAGCTCAATGTTCGGACCCCATATGAACCAGAGTAAAATAGAAGACTGTTCTTTTCTCAAAAGCAGAGTGTGTTTCTTGTAAGGCGAGCTAGCGTTTGTTTCCCAGTCCTAAATGGAGTTGAATCACATGCAGTTTCTTGTCCTACGAGCAAGAGTTGTTTTCTGGTAAGAAGAGGCACTATTGCGCTCCCATTGTCATACACAGGGCAAATAGCACTGGCCTCTGTTCCCAGCATGTACAGTGTATTGGACTGAAGAGGATCTACTGTTCTTGTCAGTTTCCTAAGCAGAGTTGAACTAGATATGGCCCGTGTGTGTAGGAAGCACAGTTCTTTTGTTCTGAGCAAGCTCACTGTTCGGGCCACATAGGAAACACAGTAGAGTAGAAGAGTGCTCTATTCTCAAAAGCAGAGTGTGTTTCTTGTAAGGCGAGCTAGCGTTTGTTTCCCAGTCCTAAATGGAGTTGAGTCACATGCAGTTTTTGGTCCTATGAGCAAGAGTTGTTTTCTGGTAAGGAAAGTCACTATTGCGCTCCCAATTCCATACACAGTGCAAATAGCACTCGCGTCTGTTCAAAGCTAGTACAGTGTATTGGACTGAAGTGGAGCTACTGTCTTGTCCATTTGCTAAGCAGAGTTGAACTAGATATGGCCCCTGTGTGTAGGAAGCACAGTTCTATTGTTCTGAGCAAGCTCACTGTTCGGACCCCATAGGAAACACAGTAGAGTAGAAGAGTGCTCTTTTCTCAAAAGCAGAGTGTGTTTCTAGTAAGGCAAGCAAGCGTTTATTTCCCAGTTATAAATGGAGTTGAATCACATCCTGTTTTTGCTCCTATGATCAAGAGTTGTTTTCTGGTAAGGAAAGTCACTATTGCATTCCCATTGCCATACACAGTGCAAATAGCACTCGCATCTGTTCCCAGCAAGTACAGTGTATTGGACTGAAGCGGAGCTACTGTTCTTGTCAGTTTCCTAAGCAGGGTTGAACTAGATACGGCCTCTGTGTGTAGAAAGCACAGTTCTTTTTTTCTGAGCAAGCTCACTGTTCGGACCCCATAGGAAAAACACTCGAGTAGAAGAGTGCTCTTTTCTCAAAAGCAGAGTGTGTTTCTTGTAAGGCGAGCTAGCGTTTGTTTCCCAGTCCTAAATGGAGTTGAAACACATGAAGTTTATTGTCCTACGAGCAAGAGTTGTTTTCTGGTAAGAAGAGTCACTATTGCGCTCCCATTGTCATACACAGGGCAAATAGCACTGGCGTCTGTTCCCAGCATGTACAGTGTATTGGACTGAAGAGCATCTACTGTTCTTTTCAGTTTCCTAAGCAGAATTGAACTAGATATGGCCGTATTTGTATGAAGCACAGTTTTTTGTTCTGAGCAAGCTCACTGTTCTGGTCCTATAGGAAACACAGTAGAGTAGAAGAGTGCTTTTTTCTCAAAAGCAGAGTGTGTTTCTTGTAAGGCGAGCTCGTGTTTGTTTCCCAGTCCTAAGTGGAGTTGAATCACATGCAGTTTTTGGTCCTATGAGCAAGAGTTGTTTTCTGATAAGGAAAGTCACTATTGCGCTCTCATTTCCATACACAGTGCAAATAGCACTCGCGTCTGTTCCCAGCAAGTACAGTGTATTGGACTGAAGGGGATCTACTGTTCTTGTCAGTTTCCTAAGCAGAGTTGAACTAGATATGGCCCCTGTGTGTAGGAAGCACAGTTCTTTTGTTCTGAGCAAGCTCATTATTCGGACCCCATAGGAAACACATTAGAGTAGAAGAGTCCTCTTTTCTCAAAAGGAGAGTGTGTTTCTTGTAATGCGTGCTAGTGTTTGTTTCCCAGTCAGAAATGGAGTTGAATCCCATGCATTTTCTGGTCCAACGAGCAAGAGTTGTTTTCTGGTAAGAAGGGTCATTATTGCGCTCCAATTGCCATACAAAGTGCAAATAGCCCTCGCGTCTGTTCCCAGCAAGGACAGTGTATTGAACTGAAGAGGAGCTACTGTTCTTGTCAGTTTCCTAAGCAGAGTTGAACTAGATACGGCCCGTGTGTTTAGGAAGCACAGTTCTTTTGTTCTGAGCAAGCTCAATGTTCGGACCCCATATGAACCACAGTAAAATAGAAGACTTTTCTTTTCTCAAAAGCAGAGCGTGTTTCTTGTAAGGCAAGCTAGCGTTTGTTTCCCAGTCCTAAATGGAGTTGAATCACATGCAGTTTTTGGTCCTACGAGCAAGAGTTGTTTTCTGGTAAGGAAAGTCACTCTTGTGCTCCCTTTGCCATACACAGTGCAAATAGCACTCGCGTCTGTTCCAGCAAGTACAGTGTATTGGACTGAAGAGGAGCTACTGTTCTTGTCAGTTTCCTAAGCAGAGTTGAACTAGATATGGCCCAAGTGTGTAGGAAGCACAGTTCTTTTGTTCTGAGCAAGCTCACTGTTCGGACCCCATAGGAAACACAGTAGAGTAGAAGAGTGCTCTTTTCTCAAAAGCACAGTGTGTTTCGTGTAAGGCGAGCTAGCGTTAGTTTCCCAGTCCTAAATGGAGTTGAAACACATGCAGTTTATTGTCCTACGAGCAAGAGTTGTTTTCTGGTAAGAAGAGTCACTATTGCGCTCCCATTGTCATACACAGGGCAAATAGCACTGGCGTCTGTTCCCAGCATGTACAGTGTATTGGACTGAAGAGCATCTACTGTTCTTTTCAGTTTCCTAAGCAGAATTGAACTAGATATGGCCGTATTTGTATGAAGCACAGTTTTTTGTTCTGAGCAAGCTCACTGTTCTGGTCCTATAGGAAACACAGTAGAGTAGGAGAGTGCTCTTTTCTCAAAAGCAGAGTGTGTTTCTTGTAAGGCGAGCTCGTGTTTGTTTCCCAGTCCTAAGTGGAGTTGAATCACATGCAGTTTTTGGTCCTACGAGCAAGAGTTGTTTTCTGATAAGGAAAGTCACTATTGCGCTCTCATTTCCATACACAGTGCAAATAGCACTCGCGTCTGTTCCCAGCAAGTACAGTGTATTGGACTGAAGGGGATCTACTGTTCTTGTCAGTTTCCTAAGCAGAGTTGAACTAGATATGGCCCCTGTGTGTAGGAAGCACAGTTCTTTTGTTCTGAGCAAGCTCACTATTCGGACCCCATAGGAAACACATTAGAGTAGAAGAGTCCTCTTTTCTCAAAAGGAGAGTGTGTTTCTTGTAATGCGTGCTAGTGTTTGTTTCCCAGTCAGAAATGGAGTTGAATCCCATGCATTTTCTGGTCCAACGAGCAAGAGTTGTTTTCTGGTAAGAAGAGTCACTATTGCGCTCCCATTGCCATACACAGTGCAAATAGCCCTCGTGTCTGTTCCCAGCAAGGACAGTGTATTGAACTGAAGAGGAGCTACTGTTCTTGTCAGTTTCCTAAGCAGAGTTGAACTAGATACGGCCCGTGTGTTTAGGAAGCACAGTTCTTTTGTTCTGAGCAAGCTCAATGTTCGGACCCCATATGAACCACAGTAAAATAGAAGACTTTTCTTTTCTCAAAAGCAGAGCGTGTTTCTTGTAAGGCAAGCTAGCGTTTGTTTCCCAGTCCTAAATGGAGTTGAATCACATGCAGTTTCTTGTCCTACGAGCAAGAGTTGTTTTCTGGTAAGAAGAGTCACTATTGCGCTCCCATTGTCATACACAGGGCAAATAGCACTGTTGTCTGTTCCCAGCATGTACAGTGTATTGGACTGAAGAGCATCTACTGTTCTTTTCAGTTTCCTAAGCAGAATTGAACTAGATATGGCCTTATTTGTATGAAGCACAGTTCTTTTGTTCTGAGCAAGCTCACTGTTCTGGTCCTATAGAAAACACAGTAGAGTAGAAGAGTGCTCTTTTCTCAAAAGCAGAGTGTGTTTCTTGTAAGGCGAGCTCGTGTTTGTTTCCCAGTCCTAAGTGGAGTTGAATCACATGCAGTTTATTGTCCTACGAGCAAGAGTTGTTTTCTGGTAAGAAGAGTCACTATTGTGCTCCCATTGTCATACACTGGGCAAATAGCACTGGCGTCTGTTCCCAGCATATACAGTGTATTGAACTGAAGAGGAGCTACTGTTCTTGTCAGTTTCCTAAGCAGAGTTGAACTAGATATGGCCCGCGTGTTTAGGAAGCACAGTTCTTTTGTTCTGAGCAAGCTCAATGTTCGGACCCCATATGAACCAGAGTAAAATAGAAGACTGTTCTTTTCTCAAAAGCAGAGTGTGTTTCTTGTAAGGCGAGCTAGCGTTTGTTTCCCAGTCCTAAATGGAGTTGAATCACATGCAGTTTCTTGTCCTACGAGCAAGAGTTGTTTTCTGGTAAGAAGAGGCACTATTGCGCTCCCATTGTCATACACAGGGCAAATAGCACTGGCCTCTGTTCCCAGCATGTACAGTGTATTGGACTGAAGAGGATCTACTGTTCTTGTCAGTTTCCTAAGCAGAGTTGAACTAGATATGGCCCGTGTGTGTAGGAAGCACAGTTCTTTTGTTCTGAGCAAGCTCACTGTTCGGGCCACATAGGAAACACAGTAGAGTAGAAGAGTGCTCTATTCTCAAAAGCAGAGTGTGTTTCTTGTAAGGCGAGCTAGCGTTTGTTTCCCAGTCCTAAATGGAGTTGAGTCACATGCAGTTTTTGGTCCTATGAGCAAGAGTTGTTTTCTGGTAAGGAATGTCACTATTGCGCTCCCAATTCCATACACAGTGCAAATAGCACTCGCGTCTGTTCAAAGCTAGTACAGTGTATTGGACTGAAGTGGAGCTACTGTCTTGTCCCTTTGCTAAGCAGAGTTGAACTAGATATGGCCCCTGTGTGTAGGAAGCACAGTTCTATTGTTCTGAGCAAGCTCACTGTTCGGACCCCATAGGAAACACAGTAGAGTAGAAGAGTGCTCTTTTCTCAAAAGCAGAGTGTGTTTCTAGTAAGGCAAGCAAGCGTTTATTTCCCAGTTATAAATGGAGTTGAATCACATCCTGTTTTTGCTCCTACGATCAAGAGTTGTTTTCTGGTAAGGAAAGTCACTATTGCATTCCCATTGCCATACACAGTGCAAATAGCACTCGCATCTGTTCCCAGCAAGTACAGTGTATTGGACTGAAGCGGAGCTACTGTTCTTGTCAGTTTCCTAAGCAGAGTTGAACTAGATACGGCCTCTGTGTGTAGAAAGCACAGTTCTTTTTTTCTGAGCAAGCTCACTGTTCGGACCCCATAGGAAAAACAGTCGAGTAGAAGAGTGCTCTTTTCTCAAAAGCAGAGTGTGTTTCTTGTAAGGCGAGCTAGCGTTTGTTTCCCAGTCCTAAATGGAGTTGAAACACATGCAGTTTATTGTCCTACGAGCAAGAGTTGTTTTCTGGTAAGAAGAGTCACTATTGCGCTCCCATTGTCATACACAGGGCAAATAGCACTGTTGTCTGTTCCCAGCATGTACAGTGTATTGGACTGAAGAGCATCTACTGTTCTTTTCAGTTTCCTAAGCAGAATTGAACTAGATATGGCCGTATTTGTATGAAGCACAGTTTTTTGTTCTGAGCAAGCTCACTGTTCTGGTCCTATAGGAAACACAGTAGAGTAGAAGAGTGCTCTTTTCTCAAAAGCAGAGTGTGTTTCTTGTAAGGCGAGCTCGTGTTTGTTTCCCAGTCCTAAGTGGAGTTGAATCACATGCAGTTTTTGGTCCTATGAGCAAGAGTTGTTTTCTGATAAGGAAAGTCACTATTGCGCTCTCATTTCCATACACAGTGCAAATAGCACTCGCGTCTGTTCCCAGCAAGTACAGTGTATTGGACTGAAGGGGATCTACTGTTCTTGTCAGTTTCCTAAGCAGAGTTGAACTAGATATGGCCCCTGTGTGTAGGAAGCACAGTTCTTTTGTTCTGAGCAAGCTCACTATTCGGACCCCATAGGAAACACATTAGAGTAGAAGAGTCCTCTTTTCTCAAAAGGAGAGTGTGTTTCTTGTAATGCGTGCTAGTGTTTGTTTCCCAGTCAGAAATGGAGTTGAATCCCATGCATTTTCTGGTCCAACGAGCAAGAGTTGTTTTCTGGTAAGAAGGGTCATTATTGCGCTCCAATTGCCATACAAAGTGCAAATAGCCCTCGCGTCTGTTCCCAGCAAGGACAGTGTATTGAACTGAAGAGGAGCTACTGTTCTTGTCAGTTTCCTAAGCAGAGTTGAACTAGATACGGCCCGTGTGTTTAGGAAGCACAGTTCTTTTGTTCTGAGCAAGCTCAATGTTCGGACCCCATATGAACCACAGTAAAATAGAAGACTTTTCTTTTCTCAAAAGCAGAGCGTGTTTCTTGTAAGGCAAGCTAGCGTTTGTTTCCCAGTCCTAAATGGAGTTGAATCACATGCAGTTTTTGGTCCTACGAGCAAGAGTTGTTTTCTGGTAAGGAAAGTCACTCTTGTGCTCCCTTTGCCATACACAGTGCAAATAGCACTCGCGTCTGTTCCAGCAAGTACAGTGTATTGGACTGAAGAGGAGCTACTGTTCTTGTCAGTTTCCTAAGCAGAGTTGAACTAGATATGGCCCAAGTGTGTAGGAAGCACAGTTCTTTTGTTCTGAGCAAGCTCACTGTTCGGACCCCATAGGAAACACAGTAGAGTAGAAGAGTGCTCTTTTCTCAAAAGCAGAGTGTGTTTCGTGTAAGGCGAGCTAGCGTTAGTTTCCCAGTCCTAAATGGAGTTGAATCACATGCAGTTTCTTGTCCTACGAGCAAGAGTTGTTTTCTGGTAAGAAGAGGCACTATTGCGCTCCCATTGTCATACACAGGGCAAATAGCACGGGCCTCTGTTCCCAGCATGTACAGTGTATTGGACTGAAGAGGATCTACTGTTCTTGTCAGTTTCCTAAGCAGAATTGAACTAGATATGGCCGTATTTGTAGGAACTACAGTTCTTTTGTTCTGAGCAAACTCACTGTTCTGGCCCTATAGGAAACACCGTAGAGTAGAAGAGTGCTCTTTTCTCAAAAGCAGAGTGTGTTTTTTGTAAGGCGAGCTAGCGTTTGTTTCCCAGTCCTAAATGGAGTTGAATTCCATGCAGTTTCTGGTCCTATCAGCAAGAGTTGTTTTTTGGTAAGGAAAGTCACTATTGCGCTCCATTTCCATACACAGTGCAAATAGCACTCGCATCTGTTCCCAGCAAGTACAGTGTATTGGACTGAAGCGGAGCTACTGTTCTTGTCAGTTTCCTAAGCAGAGTTGAACTAGATACGGCCTCTGTGTGTAGAAAGCACAGTTCTTTTTTTCTGAGCAAGCTCACTGTTCGGACCCCATAGGAAAAACAGTCGAGTAGAAGAGTGCTCTTTTCTCAAAAGCAGGGTGTGTTTCTTGTAAGGCGAGCTAGCGTTTGTTTCCCAGTCCTAAATGGAGTTGAAACACATGCAGTTTATTGTCCTACGAGCAAGAGTTGTTTTCTGGTAAGAAGAGGCACTATTGCGCTCCCATTGTCATACACAGGGCAAATAGCACTGTTGTCTGTTCCCAGCATGTACAGTGTATTGGACTGAAGAGCATCTACTGTTCTTTTCAGTTTCCTAAGCAGAATTGAACTAGATATGGCCGTATTTGTATGAAGCACAGTTCTTTTGTTCTGAGCAAGCTCACTGTTCTGGTCCTATAGAAAACACAGTAGAGTAGAAGAGTGCTCTTTTCTCAAAAGCAGAGTGTGTTTCTTGTAAGGCGAGCTCGTGTTTGTTTCCCAGTCCTAAGTGGAGTTGAATCACATGCAGTTTATTGTCCTACGAGCAAGAGTTGTTTTCTGGTAAGAAGAGTCACTATTGTGCTCCCATTGTCATACACAGGGCAAATAGCACTGGCGTCTGTTCCCAGCATATACAGTGTATTGAACTGAAGAGGAGCTACTATTCTTGTCAGTTTCCTAAGCAGAGTTGAACTAGATATGGCCCGCGTGTTTAGGAAGCACAGTTCTTTTGTTCTGAGCAAGCTCAATGTTCGGACCCCATATGAACCAGAGTAAAATAGAAGACTGTTCTTTTCTCAAAAGCAGAGTGTGTTTCTTGTAAGGCGAGCTAGCGTTTGTTTCCCAGTCCTAAATGGAGTTGAATCACATGCAGTTTCTTGTCCTACGAGCAAGAGTTGTTTTCTGGTAAGAAGAGGCACTATTGCGCTCCCATTGTCATACACAGGGCAAATAGCACGGGCCTCTGTTCCCAGCATGTACAGTGTATTGGACTGAAGAGGATCTACTGTTCTTGTCAGTTTCCTAAGCAGAATTGAACTAGATATGGCCGTATTTGTAGGAAATACAGTTCTTTTGTTCTGAGCAAACTCACTGTTCTGGCCCTATAGGAAACACCGTAGAGTAGAAGAGTGCTCTTTTCTCAAAAGCAGAGTGTGTTTTTTGTAAGGCGAGCTAGCGTTTGTTTCCCAGTCCTAAATGGAGTTGAATTCCATGCAGTTTCTGGTCCTATCAGCAAGAGTTGTTTTCTGGTAAGGAAAGTCACTATTGCGCTCCATTTCTATACACAGTGCAAATAGCACTCGCATCTGTTCCCAGCAAGTACAGTGTATTGGACTGAAGCGGAGCTACTGTTCTTGTCAGTTTCCTAAGCAGAGTTGAACTAGATACGGCCTCTGTGTGTAGAAAGCACAGTTCTTTTTTTCTGAGCAAGCTCACTGTTCGGACCCCATAGGAAAAACAGTCGAGTAGAAGAGTGCTCTTTTCTCAAAAGCAGGGTATGTTTCTTGTAAGGCGAGCTAGCGTTTGTTTCCCAGTCCTAAATGGAGTTGAAACACATGCAGTTTATTGTCCTACGAGCAAGAGTTGTTTTCTGGTAAGAAGAGTCACTATTGCGCTCCCATTGTCATACACAGGGCAAATAGCACTGTTGTCTGTTCCCAGCATGTACAGTGTATTGTACTGAAGAGCATCTACTGTTCTTTTCAGTTTCCTAAGCAGAGTTGAACTAGATATGGCCGTATTTGTATGAAGCACAGTTCTTTTGTTCTGAGCAAGCTCACTGTTCTGGTCCTATAGAAAACACAGTAGAGTAGAAGAGTGCACTTTTCTCAAAAGCAGAGTGTGTTTCTTGTAAGGCGAGCTCGTGTTTGTTTCCCAGTCCTAAGTGGAGTTGAATCACATGCAGTTTATTGTCCTACGAGCAAGAGTTGTTTTCTGGTAAGAAGAGTCACTATTGTGCTCCCATTGTCATACACAGGGCAAATAGCTCTGGCGTCTGTTCCCAGCATATACAGTGTATTGAACTGAAGAGGAGCTACTGTTCTTGTCAGTTTCCTAAGCAGAGTTGAACTAGATATGGCCCGCGTGTTTAGGAAGCACAGTTCTTTTGTTCTGAGCAAGCTCAATGTTCGGACCCCATATGATCCAGAGTAAAATAGAAGACTGTTCTTTTCTCAAAAGCAGAGTGTGTTTCTTGTAAGGCGAGCTAGCGTTTGTTTCCCAGTCCTAAATGGAGTTGAATCACATGCAGTTTATTGTCCTACGAGCAAGAGTTGTTTTCTGGTAAGAAGAGTCACTATTGCGCTCCCATTGTCATACACAGGGCAAATAGCACTGTTGTCTGTTCCCAGCATGTACAGTGTATTGGACTGAAGAGCATCTACTGTTCTTTTCAGTTTCCTAAGCAGAATTGAACTAGATATGGCCGTATTTGTATGAAGCACAGTTCTTTTGTTCTGAGCAAGCTCACTGTTCTGGTCCTATAGAAAACACAGTAGAGTAGAAGAGTGCTCTTTTCTCAAAAGCAGAGTGTGTTTCTTGTAAGGCGAGCTCATGTTTGTTTCCCAGTCCTAAGTGGAGTTGAATCACATGCAGTTTATTGTCCTACGAGCAAGAGTTGTTTTCTGGTAAGAAGAGTCACTATTGTGCTCCCATTGTCATACACTGGGCAAATAGCACTGGCGTCTGTTCCCAGCATATACAGTGTATTGAACTGAAGAGGAGCTACTGTTCTTGTCAGTTTCCTAAGCAGAGTTGAACTAGATATGGCCCGCGTGTTTAGGAAGCACAGTTCTTTTGTTCTGAGCAAGCTCAATGTTCGGACCCCATATGAACCAGAGTAAAATAGAAGACTGTTCTTTTCTCAAAAGCAGAGTGTGTTTCTTGTAAGGCGAGCTAGCGTTTGTTTCCCAGTCCTAAATGGAGTTGAATCACATGCAGTTTCTTGTCCTACGAGCAAGAGTTGTTTTCTGGTAAGAAGAGGCACTATTGCGCTCCCATTGTCATACACAGGGCAAATAGCACTGGCCTCTGTTCCCAGCATGTACAGTGTATTGGACTGAAGAGGATCTACTGTTCTTGTCAGTTTCCTAAGCAGAGTTGAACTAGATATGGCCCGTGTGTGTAGGAAGCACAGTTCTTTTGTTCTGAGCAAGCTCACTGTTCGGGCCACATAGGAAACACAGTAGAGTAGAAGAGTGCTCTATTCTCAAAAGCAGAGTGTGTTTCTTGTAAGGCGAGCTAGCGTTTGTTTCCCAGTCCTAAATGGAGTTGAGTCACATGCAGTTTTTGGTCCTATGAGCAAGAGTTGTTTTCTGGTAAGGAAAGTCACTATTGCGCTCCCAATTCCATACACAGTGCAAATAGCACTCGCGTCTGTTCAAAGCTAGTACAGTGTATTGGACTGAAGTGGAGCTACTGTCTTGTCCATTTGCTAAGCAGAGTTGAACTAGATATGGCCCCTGTGTGTAGGAAGCACAGTTCTATTGTTCTGAGCAAGCTCACTGTTCGGACCCCATAGGAAACACAGTAGAGTAGAAGAGTGCTCTTTTCTCAAAAGCAGAGTGTGTTTCTAGTAAGGCAAGCAAGCGTTTATTTCCCAGTTATAAATGGAGTTGAATCACATCCTGTTTTTGCTCCTATGATCAAGAGTTGTTTTCTGGTAAGGAAAGTCACTATTGCATTCCCATTGCCATACACAGTGCAAATAGCACTCGCATCTGTTCCCAGCAAGTACAGTGTATTGGACTGAAGCGGAGCTACTGTTCTTGTCAGTTTCCTAAGCAGGGTTGAACTAGATACGGCCTCTGTGTGTAGAAAGCACAGTTCTTTTTTTCTGAGCAAGCTCACTGTTCGGACCCCATAGGAAAAACACTCGAGTAGAAGAGTGCTCTTTTCTCAAAAGCAGAGTGTGTTTCTTGTAAGGCGAGCTAGCGTTTGTTTCCCAGTCCTAAATGGAGTTGAAACACATGAAGTTTATTGTCCTACGAGCAAGAGTTGTTTTCTGGTAAGAAGAGTCACTATTGCGCTCCCATTGTCATACACAGGGCAAATAGCACTGGCGTCTGTTCCCAGCATGTACAGTGTATTGGACTGAAGAGCATCTACTGTTCTTTTCAGTTTCCTAAGCAGAATTGAACTAGATATGGCCGTATTTGTATGAAGCACAGTTTTTTGTTCTGAGCAAGCTCACTGTTCTGGTCCTATAGGAAACACAGTAGAGTAGAAGAGTGCTTTTTTCTCAAAAGCAGAGTGTGTTTCTTGTAAGGCGAGCTCGTGTTTGTTTCCCAGTCCTAAGTGGAGTTGAATCACATGCAGTTTTTGGTCCTATGAGCAAGAGTTGTTTTCTGATAAGGAAAGTCACTATTGCGCTCTCATTTCCATACACAGTGCAAATAGCACTCGCGTCTGTTCCCAGCAAGTACAGTGTATTGGACTGAAGGGGATCTACTGTTCTTGTCAGTTTCCTAAGCAGAGTTGAACTAGATATGGCCCCTGTGTGTAGGAAGCACAGTTCTTTTGTTCTGAGCAAGCTCATTATTCGGACCCCATAGGAAACACATTAGAGTAGAAGAGTCCTCTTTTCTCAAAAGGAGAGTGTGTTTCTTGTAATGCGTGCTAGTGTTTGTTTCCCAGTCAGAAATGGAGTTGAATCCCATGCATTTTCTGGTCCAACGAGGAAGAGTTGTTTTCTGGTAAGAAGGGTCATTATTGCGCTCCAATTGCCATACAAAGTGCAAATAGCCCTCGCGTCTGTTCCCAGCAAGGACAGTGTATTGAACTGAAGAGGAGCTACTGTTCTTGTCAGTTTCCTAAGCAGAGTTGAACTAGATACGGCCCGTGTGTTTAGGAAGCACAGTTCTTTTGTTCTGAGCAAGCTCAATGTTCAGACCCCATATGAACCACAGTAAAATAGAAGACTTTTCTTTTCTCAAAAGCAGAGCGTGTTTCTTGTAAGGCAAGCTAGCGTTTGTTTCCCAGTCCTAAATGGAGTTGAATCACATGCAGTTTTTGGTCCTACGAGCAAGAGTTGTTTTCTGGTAAGGAAAGTCACTCTTGTGCTCCCTTTGCCATACACAGTGCAAATAGCACTCGCGTCTGTTCCAGCAAGTACAGTGTATTGGACTGAAGAGGAGCTACTGTTCTTGTCAGTTTCCTAAGCAGAGTTGAACTAGATATGGCCCAAGTGTGTAGGAAGCACAGTTCTTTTGTTCTGAGCAAGCTCACTGTTCGGACCCCATAGGAAACACAGTAGAGTAGAAGAGTGCTCTTTTCTCAAAAGCAGAGTGTGTTTCGTGTAAGGCGAGCTAGCGTTAGTTTCCCAGTCCTAAATGGAGTTGAAACACATGCAGTTTATTGTCCTACGAGCAAGAGTTGTTTTCTGGTAAGAAGAGTCACTATTGCGCTCCCATTGTCATACACAGGGCAAATAGCACTGGCGTCTGTTCCCAGCATGTACAGTGTATTGGACTGAAGAGCATCTACTGTTCTTTTCAGTTTCCTAAGCAGAATTGAACTAGATATGGCCGTATTTGTATGAAGCACAGTTTTTTGTTCTGAGCAAGCTCACTGTTCTGGTCCTATAGGAAACACAGTAGAGTAGGAGAGTGCTCTTTTCTCAAAAGCAGAGTGTGTTTCTTGTAAGGCGAGCTCGTGTTTGTTTCCCAGTCCTAAGTGGAGTTGAATCACATGCAGTTTTTGGTCCTACGAGCAAGAGTTGTTTTCTGATAAGGAAAGTCACTATTGCGCTCTCATTTCCATACACAGTGCAAATAGCACTCGCGTCTGTTCCCAGCAAGTACAGTGTATTGGACTGAAGGGGATCTACTGTTCTTGTCAGTTTCCTAAGCAGAGTTGAACTAGATATGGCCCCTGTGTGTAGGAAGCACAGTTCTTTTGTTCTGAGCAAGCTCACTATTCGGACCCCATAGGAAACACATTAGAGTAGAAGAGTCCTCTTTTCTCAAAAGGAGAGTGTGTTTCTTGTAATGCGTGCTAGTGTTTGTTTCCCAGTCAGAAATGGAGTTGAATCCCATGCATTTTCTGGTCCAACGAGCAAGAGTTGTTTTCTGGTAAGAAGAGTCACTATTGCGCTCCCATTGCCATACACAGTGCAAATAGCCCTCGTGTCTGTTCCCAGCAAGGACAGTGTATTGAACTGAAGAGGAGCTACTGTTCTTGTCAGTTTCCTAAGCAGAGTTGAACTAGATACGGCCCGTGTGTTTAGGAAGCACAGTTCTTTTGTTCTGAGCAAGCTCAATGTTCGGACCCCATATGAACCACAGTAAAATAGAAGACTTTTCTTTTCTCAAAAGCAGAGCGTGTTTCTTGTAAGGCAAGCTAGCGTTTGTTTCCCAGTCCTAAATGGAGTTGAATCACATGCAGTTTCTTGTCCTACGAGCAAGAGTTGTTTTCTGGTAAGAAGAGTCACTATTGCGCTCCCATTGTCATACACAGGGCAAATAGCACTGTTGTCTGTTCCCAGCATGTACAGTGTATTGGACTGAAGAGCATCTACTGTTCTTTTCAGTTTCCTAAGCAGAATTGAACTAGATATGGCCTTATTTGTATGAAGCACAGTTCTTTTGTTCTGAGCAAGCTCACTGTTCTGGTCCTATAGAAAACACAGTAGAGTAGAAGAGTGCTCTTTTCTCAAAAGCAGAGTGTGTTTCTTGTAAGGCGAGCTCGTGTTTGTTTCCCAGTCCTAAGTGGAGTTGAATCACATGCAGTTTATTGTCCTATGAGCAAGAGTTGTTTTCTGGTAAGAAGAGTCACTATTGTGCTCCCATTGTCATACACTGGGCAAATAGCACTGGCGTCTGTTCCCAGCATATACAGTGTATTGAACTGAAGAGGAGCTACTGTTCTTGTCAGTTTCCTAAGCAGAGTTGAACTAGATATGGCCCGCGTGTTTAGGAAGCACAGTTCTTTTGTTCTGAGCAAGCTCAATGTTCGGACCCCATATGAACCAGAGTAAAATAGAAGACTGTTCTTTTCTCAAAAGCAGAGTGTGTTTCTTGTAAGGCGAGCTAGCGTTTGTTTCCCAGTCCTAAATGGAGTTGAATCACATGCAGTTTCTTGTCCTACGAGCAAGAGTTGTTTTCTGGTAAGAAGAGGCACTATTGCGCTCCCATTGTCATACACAGGGCAAATAGCACTGGCCTCTGTTCCCAGCATGTACAGTGTATTGGACTGAAGAGGATCTACTGTTCTTGTCAGTTTCCTAAGCAGAGTTGAACTAGATATGGCCCGTGTGTGTAGGAAGCACAGTTCTTTTGTTCTGAGCAAGCTCACTGTTCGGGCCACATAGGAAACACAGTAGAGTAGAAGAGTGCTCTATTCTCAAAAGCAGAGTGTGTTTCTTGTAAGGCGAGCTAGCGTTTGTTTCCCAGTCCTAAATGGAGTTGAGTCACATGCAGTTTTTGGTCCTATGAGCAAGAGTTGTTTTCTGGTAAGAAGAGTCACTATTGCGCTCCCATTGTCATACACAGGGCAAATAGCACTGTTGTCTGTTCCCAGCATGTACAGTGTATTGGACTGAAGAGCATCTACTGTTCTTTTCAGTTTCCTAAGCAGAATTGAACTAGATATGGCCTTATTTGTATGAAGCACAGTTCTTTTGTTCTGAGCAAGCTCACTGTTCTGGTCCTATAGAAAACACAGTAGAGTAGAAGAGTGCTCTTTTCTCAAAAGCAGAGTGTGTTTCTTGTAAGGCGAGCTCGTGTTTGTTTCCCAGTCCTAAGTGGAGTTGAATCACATGCAGTTTATTGTCCTATGAGCAAGAGTTGTTTTCTGGTAAGAAGAGTCACTATTGTGCTCCCATTGTCATACACTGGGCAAATAGCACTGGCGTCTGTTCCCAGCATATACAGTGTATTGAACTGAAGAGGAGCTACTGTTCTTGTCAGTTTCCTAAGCAGAGTTGAACTAGATATGGCCCGCGTGTTTAGGAAGCACAGTTCTTTTGTTCTGAGCAAGCTCAATGTTCGGACCCCATATGAACCAGAGTAAAATAGAAGACTGTTCTTTTCTCAAAAGCAGAGTGTGTTTCTTGTAAGGCGAGCTAGCGTTTGTTTCCCAGTCCTAAATGGAGTTGAATCACATGCAGTTTCTTGTCCTACGAGCAAGAGTTGTTTTCTGGTAAGAAGAGGCACTATTGCGCTCCCATTGTCATACACAGGGCAAATAGCACTGGCCTCTGTTCCCAGCATGTACAGTGTATTGGACTGAAGAGGATCTACTGTTCTTGTCAGTTTCCTAAGCAGAGTTGAACTAGATATGGCCCGTGTGTGTAGGAAGCACAGTTCTTTTGTTCTGAGCAAGCTCACTGTTCGGGCCACATAGGAAACACAGTAGAGTAGAAGAGTGCTCTATTCTCAAAAGCAGAGTGTGTTTCTTGTAAGGCGAGCTAGCGTTTGTTTCCCAGTCCTAAATGGAGTTGAGTCACATGCAGTTTTTGGTCCTATGAGCAAGAGTTGTTTTCTGGTAAGGAATGTCACTATTGCGCTCCCAATTCCATACACAGTGCAAATAGCACTCGCGTCTGTTCAAAGCTAGTACAGTGTATTGGACTGAAGTGGAGCTACTGTCTTGTCCCTTTGCTAAGCAGAGTTGAACTAAATATGGCCCCTGTGTGTAGGAAGCACAGTTCTATTGTTCTGAGCAAGCTCACTGTTCGGACCCCATAGGAAACACAGTAGAGTAGAAGAGTGCTCTTTTCTCAAAAGCAGAGTGTGTTTCTAGTAAGGCAAGCAAGCGTTTATTTCCCAGTTATAAATGGAGTTGAATCACATCCTGTTTTTGCTCCTACGATCAAGAGTTGTTTTCTGGTAAGGAAAGTCACTATTGCATTCCCATTGCCATACACAGTGCAAATAGCACTCGCATCTGTTCCCAGCAAGTACAGTGTATTGGACTGAAGCGGAGCTACTGTTCTTGTCAGTTTCCTAAGCAGAGTTGAACTAGATACGGCCTCTGTGTGTAGAAAGCACAGTTCTTTTTTTCTGATCAAGCTCACTGTTCGGACCCCATAGGAAAAACAGTCGAGTAGAAGAGTGCTCTTTTCTCAAAAGCAGAATGTGTTTCTTGTAAGGCGAGCTAGCGTTTGTTTCCCAGTCCTAAATGGAGTTGAAACACATGCAGTTTATTGTCCTACGAGCAAGAGTTGTTTTCTGGTAAGAAGAGTCACTATTGCGCTCCCATTGTCATACACAGGGCAAATAGCACTGTTGTCTGTTCCCAGCATGTACAGTGTATTGGACTGAAGAGCATCTACTGTTCTTTTCAGTTTCCTAAGCAGAATTGAACTAGATATGGCCGTATTTGTATGAAGCACAGTTTTTTGTTCTGAGCAAGCTCACTGTTCTGGTCCTATAGGAAACACAGTAGAGTAGAAGAGTGCTCTTTTCTCAAAAGCAGAGTGTGTTTCTTGTAAGGCGAGCTCGTGTTTGTTTCCCAGTCCTAAGTGGAGTTGAATCACATGCAGTTTTTGGTCCTATGAGCAAGAGTTGTTTTCTGATAAGGAAAGTCACTATTGCGCTCTCATTTCCATACACAGTGCAAATAGCACTCGCGTCTGTTCCCAGCAAGTACAGTGTATTGGACTGAAGGGGATCTACTGTTCTTGTCAGTTTCCTAAGCAGAGTTGAACTAGATATGGCCCCTGTGTGTAGGAAGCACAGTTCTTTTGTTCTGAGCAAGCTCACTATTCGGACCCCATAGGAAACACATTAGAGTAGAAGAGTCCTCTTTTCTCAAAAGGAGAGTGTGTTTCTTGTAATGCGTGCTAGTGTTTGTTTCCCAGTCAGAAATGGAGTTGAATCCCATGCATTTTCTGGTCCAACGAGCAAGAGTTGTTTTCTGGTAAGAAGGGTCATTATTGCGCTCCAATTGCCATACAAAGTGCAAATAGCCCTCGCGTCTGTTCCCAGCAAGGACAGTGTATTGAACTGAAGAGGAGCTACTGTTCTTGTCAGTTTCCTAAGCAGAGTTGAACTAGATACGGCCCGTGTGTTTAGGAAGCACAGTTCTTTTGTTCTGAGCAAGCTCAATGTTCGGACCCCATATGAACCACAGTAAAATAGAAGACTTTTCTTTTCTCAAAAGCAGAGCGTGTTTCTTGTAAGGCAAGCTAGCGTTTGTTTCCCAGTCCTAAATGGAGTTGAATCACATGCAGTTTTTGGTCCTACGAGCAAGAGTTGTTTTCTGGTAAGGAAAGTCACTCTTGTGCTCCCTTTGCCATACACAGTGCAAATAGCACTCGTGTCTGTTCCAGCAAGTACAGTGTATTGGACTGAAGAGGAGCTACTGTTCTTGTCAGTTTCCTAAGCAGAGTTGAACTAGATATGGCCCAAGTGTGTAGGAAGCACAGTTCTTTTGTTCTGAGCAAGCTCACTGTTCGGACCCCATAGGAAACACAGTAGAGTAGAAGAGTGCTCTTTTCTCAAAAGCAGAGTGTGTTTCGTGTAAGGCGAGCTAGCGTTAGTTTCCCAGTCCTAAATGGAGTTGAATCACATGCAGTTTCTTGTCCTACGAGCAAGAGTTGTTTTCTGGTAAGAAGAGGCACTATTGCGCTCCCATTGTCATACACAGGGCAAATAGCACGGGCCTCTGTTCCCAGCATGTACAGTGTATTGGACTGAAGAGGATCTACTGTTCTTGTCAGTTTCCTAAGCAGAATTGAACTAGATATGGCCGTATTTGTAGGAACTACAGTTCTTTTGTTCTGAGCAAACTCACTGTTCTGGCCCTATAGGAAACACCGTAGAGTAGAAGAGTGCTCTTTTCTCAAAAGCAGAGTGTGTTTTTTGTAAGGCGAGCTAGCGTTTGTTTCCCAGTCCTAAATGGAGTTGAATTCCATGCAGTTTCTGGTCCTATCAGCAAGAGTTGTTTTTTGGTAAGGAAAGTCACTATTGCGCTCCATTTCCATACACAGTGCAAATAGCACTCGCATCTGTTCCCAGCAAGTACAGTGTATTGGACTGAAGCGGAGCTACTGTTCTTGTCAGTTTCCTAAGCAGAGTTGAACTAGATACGGCCTCTGTGTGTAGAAAGCACAGTTCTTTTTTTCTGAGCAAGCTCACTGTTCGGACCCCATAGGAAAAACAGTCGAGTAGAAGAGTGCTCTTTTCTCAAAAGCAGGGTGTGTTTCTTGTAAGGCGAGCTAGCGTTTGTTTCCCAGTCCTAAATGGAGTTGAAACACATGCAGTTTATTGTCCTACGAGCAAGAGTTGTTTTCTGGTAAGAAGAGTCACTATTGCGCTCCCATTGTCATACACAGGGCAAATAGCACTGTTGTCTGTTCCCAGCATGTACAGTGTATTGGACTGAAGAGCATCTACTGTTCTTTTCAGTTTCCTAAGCAGAGTTGAACTAGATATGGCCGTATTTGTATGAAGCACAGTTCTTTTGTTCTGAGCAAGCTCACTGTTCTGGTCCTATAGAAAACACAGTAGAGTAGAAGAGTGCACTTTTCTCAAAAGCAGAGTGTGTTTCTTGTAAGGCGAGCTCGTGTTTGTTTCCCAGTCCTAAGTGGAGTTGAATCACATGCAGTTTATTGTCCTACGAGCAAGAGTTGTTTTCTGGTAAGAAGAGTCACTATTGTGCTCCCATTGTCATACACAGGGCAAATAGCTCTGGCGTCTGTTCCCAGCATATACAGTGCATTGAACTGAAGAGGAGCTACTGTTCTTGTCAGTTTCCTAAGCAGAGTTGAACTAGATATGGCCCGCGTGTTTAGGAAGCACAGTTCTTTTTTCTGAGCAAGCTCAATGTTCGGACCCCATATGATCCAGAGTAAAATAGAAGACTGTTCTTTTCTCAAAAGCAGAGTGTGTTTCTTGTAAGGCGAGCTAGCGTTTGTTTCCCAGTCCTAAATGGAGTTGAATCACATGCAGTTTCTTGTCCTACGAGCAAGAGTTGTTTTCTGGTAAGAAGAGGCACTATTGAGCTCCCATTGTCATACACAGGGCAAATAGCACTGGCCTCTGTTCCCAGCATGTACAGTGTATTGGACTGAAGAGGATCTACTGTTCTTGTCAGTTTCCTAAGCAGAGTTGAACTAGATATGGCCCCTGTGTGTAGGAAGCACAGTTCTTTTGTTCTGAGCAAGCTCACTGTTCGGACCACATAGGAAACACAGTAGAGTAGAAGAGTGCTCTATTCTCAAAAGCAGAGTGTGTTTCTTGTAAGGCGAGCTAGCGTTTGTTTCCCAGTCCTAAATGGAGTTGAGTCACATGCAGTTTTTGGTCCTATGAGCAAGAGTTGTTTTCTGGTAAGGAAAGTCACTATTGCGCTCCCAATTCCATACACAGTGCAAATAGCACTCGCGTCTGTTCAAAGCTAGTACAGTGTATTGGACTGAAGTGGAGCTACTGTTCTTGTCCGTTTGCTAAGCAGAGTTGAACTAGATATGGCCCCTGTGTGTAGGAAGCACAGTTCTATTGTTCTGAGCAAGCTCACTGTTCGGACCCCATAAAAAACACAGTAGAGTAGAAGAGTGCTCTTTTCTCAAAAGCAGAGTGTGTTTCTAGTAAGGCAAGCAAGCGTTTATTTCCCAGTTATAAATGGAGTTGAATCACATCCTGTTTTTGGTCCTACGATCAAGAGTTGTTTTCTGGTAAGGAAAGTCACTATTGCATTCCCTTTGCCATACACAGTGCAAATAGCACTCGCATCTGTTCCCAGCAAGTACAGTGTATTGGACTGAAGCGGAGCTACTGTTCTTGTCAGTTTCCTAAGCAGAGTTGAACTAGATACGGCCTCTGTGTGTAGAAAGCACAGTTCTTTTTTTCTGAGCAAGCTCACTGTTCGGACCCCATAGGAAAAACAGTCGAGTAGAAGAGTGCTCTTTTCTCAAAAGCAGAGTGTGTTTCTTGTAAGGCGAGCTAGCGTTTGTTTCCCAGTCCTAAATGGAGTTGAAACACATGCAGTTTATTGTCCTACGAGCAAGAGTTGTTTTCTGGTAAGAAGAGTCACTATTGCGCTCCCATTGTCATACACAGGGCAAATAGCACTGGCGTCTGTTCCCAGCATGTACAGTGTATAGGACTGAAGAGCATCTACTGTTCTTTTCAGTTTCTTAAGCAGAATTGAACTAGATATGGCCGTATTTGTATGAAGCACATTTTTTTGTTCTGAGCAAGCTCACTGTTCTGGTCCTATAGGAAACACAGTAGAGTAGAAGAGTGCTCTTTTCTCAAATGCAGAGTGTGTTTCTTGTAAGGCGAGCTCGTGTTTGTTTCCCAGTCCTAAGTGGAGTTGAATCACATGCAGTTTTTGGTCCTACGAGCAAGAGTTGTTTTCTGATAAGGAAAGTCACTATTGCGCTCTCATTTCCATACACAGTGCAAATAGCACTCGCGTCTGTTCCCAGCAAGTACAGTGTATTGGACTGAAGAGGATCTACTGTTCTTGTCAGTTTCCTAAGCAGAATTGAACTAGATATGGCCGTATTTGTAGGAAGCACAGTTCTTTTGTTCTGAGCAAACTCACTGTTCTGGCCCTATAGGAAACACAGTAGAGTAGAAGAGTGCTCTTTTCTCAAAAGCAGAGTGTGCTTTTTGTAAGACGAGCTAGCCTTTGTTTCCCAGTCCTAAATGGAGTTGAATCCCATGCATTTTCTGGTCCAACGAGCAAGAGTTGTTTTCTGGTAAGAAGAGTCACTATTGCGCTCCCATTGCCATACACAGTGCAAATAGCCCTCGCGTCTGTTCCCAGCAAGGACAGTGTATTGAACTGAAGAGGAGCTACTGTTCTTGTCAGTTTCCTAAGGAGAGTTGAACTAGATACGGCCCGTGTGTTTAGGAAGCACAGTTCTTTTGTTCTGAGCAAGCTCAATGATCGGACCCCATATGAACCACAGTAAAATAGAAGACTTTTCTTTTCTCAAAAGCAGAGCGTGTTTCTTGTAAGGCAAGCTAGCGTTTGTTTCCCAGTCCTAAATGGAGTTGAATCACATGCAGTTTTTGGTCCTACGAGCAAGAGTTGTTTTCTGGTAAGGAAAGTCACTCTTGTGCTCCCTTTGCCATACACAGTGCAAATAGCACTCGCGTCTGTTCCAGCAAGTACAGTGTATTGGACTTAAGAGGAGCTACTGTTCTTGTCAGTTTCCTAAGCAGAGTTGAACTAGATATGGCCCATGTGTGTAGGAAGCACAGTTCTTTTGTTCTGAGCAAGCTCAATGTTCGGACCCCATATGATCCAGAGTAAAATAGAAGACTGTTCTTTTCTCAAAAGCAGAGTGTGTTTCTTGTAAGGCGAGCTAGCGTTTGTTTCCCAGTCCTAAATGGAGTTGAATCACATGCAGTTTCTTGTCCTACGAGCAAGAGTTGTTTTCTGGTAAGAAGAGGCACTATTGAGCTCCCATTGTCATACACAGGGCAAATAGCACTGGCCTCTGTTCCCAGCATGTACAGTGTATTGGACTGAAGAGGATCTACTGTTCTTGTCAGTTTCCTAAGCAGAGTTGAACTAGATATGGCCCGTGTGTGTAGGAAGCACAGTTCTTTTGTTCTGAGCAAGCTCACTGTTCGGGCCACATAGGAAACACAGTAGAGTAGAAGAGTGCTCTATTCTCAAAAGCAGAGTGTGTTTCTTGTAAGGCGAGCTAGCGTTTGTTTCCCAGTCCTAAATGGAGTTGAGTCACATGCAGTTTTTGGTCCTATGAGCAAGAGTTGTTTTCTGGTAAGGAATGTCACTATTGCGCTCCCAATTCCATACACAGTGCAAATAGCACTCGCGTCTGTTCAAAGCTAGTACAGTGTATTGGACTGAAGTGGAGCTACTGTCTTGTCCCTTTGCTAAGCAGAGTTGAACTAAATATGGCCCCTGTGTGTAGGAAGCACAGTTCTATTGTTCTGAGCAAGCTCACTGTTCGGACCCCATAGGAAACACAGTAGAGTAGAAGAGTGCTCTTTTCTCAAAAGCAGAGTGTGTTTCTAGTAAGGCAAGCAAGCGTTTATTTCCCAGTTATAAATGGAGTTGAATCACATCCTGTTTTTGCTCCTACGATCAAGAGTTGTTTTCTGGTAAGGAAAGTCACTATTGCATTCCCATTGCCATACACAGTGCAAATAGCACTCGCATCTGTTCCCAGCAAGTACAGTGTATTGGACTGAAGCGGAGCTACTGTTCTTGTCAGTTTCCTAAGCAGAGTTGAACTAGATACGGCCTCTGTGTGTAGAAAGCACAGTTCTTTTTTTCTGATCAAGCTCACTGTTCGGACCCCATAGGAAAAACAGTCGAGTAGAAGAGTGCTCTTTTCTCAAAAGCAGAATGTGTTTCTTGTAAGGCGAGCTAGCGTTTGTTTCCCAGTCCTAAATGGAGTTGAAACACATGCAGTTTATTGTCCTACGAGCAAGAGTTGTTTTCTGGTAAGAAGAGTCACTATTGCGCTCCCATTGTCATACACAGGGCAAATAGCACTGTTGTCTGTTCCCAGCATGTACAGTGTATTGGACTGAAGAGCATCTACTGTTCTTTTCAGTTTCCTAAGCAGAATTGAACTAGATATGGCCGTATTTGTATGAAGCACAGTTTTTTGTTCTGAGCAAGCTCACTGTTCTGGTCCTATAGGAAACACAGTAGAGTAGAAGAGTGCTCTTTTCTCAAAAGCAGAGTGTGTTTCTTGTAAGGCGAGCTCGTGTTTGTTTCCCAGTCCTAAGTGGAGTTGAATCACATGCAGTTTTTGGTCCTATGAGCAAGAGTTGTTTTCTGATAAGGAAAGTCACTATTGCGCTCTCATTTCCATACACAGTGCAAATAGCACTCGCGTCTGTTCCCAGCAAGTACAGTGTATTGGACTGAAGGGGATCTACTGTTCTTGTCAGTTTCCTAAGCAGAGTTGAACTAGATATGGCCCCTGTGTGTAGGAAGCACAGTTCTTTTGTTCTGAGCAAGCTCACTATTCGGACCCCATAGGAAACACATTAGAGTAGAAGAGTCCTCTTTTCTCAAAAGGAGAGTGTGTTTCTTGTAATGCGTGCTAGTGTTTGTTTCCCAGTCAGAAATGGAGTTGAATCCCATGCATTTTCTGGTCCAACGAGCAAGAGTTGTTTTCTGGTAAGAAGGGTCATTATTGCGCTCCAATTGCCATACAAAGTGCAAATAGCCCTCGCGTCTGTTCCCAGCAAGGACAGTGTATTGAACTGAAGAGGAGCTACTGTTCTTGTCAGTTTCCTAAGCAGAGTTGAACTAGATACGGCCCGTGTGTTTAGGAAGCACAGTTCTTTTGTTCTGAGCAAGCTCAATGTTCGGACCCCATATGAACCACAGTAAAATAGAAGACTTTTCTTTTCTCAAAAGCAGAGCGTGTTTCTTGTAAGGCAAGCTAGCGTTTGTTTCCCAGTCCTAAATGGAGTTGAATCACATGCAGTTTTTGGTCCTACGAGCAAGAGTTGTTTTCTGGTAAGGAAAGTCACTCTTGTGCTCCCTTTGCCATACACAGTGCAAATAGCACTCGTGTCTGTTCCAGCAAGTACAGTGTATTGGACTGAAGAGGAGCTACTGTTCTTGTCAGTTTCCTAAGCAGAGTTGAACTAGATATGGCCCAAGTGTGTAGGAAGCACAGTTCTTTTGTTCTGAGCAAGCTCACTGTTCGGACCCCATAGGAAACACAGTAGAGTAGAAGAGTGCTCTTTTCTCAAAAGCAGAGTGTGTTTCGTGTAAGGCGAGCTAGCGTTAGTTTCCCAGTCCTAAATGGAGTTGAATCACATGCAGTTTCTTGTCCTACGAGCAAGAGTTGTTTTCTGGTAAGAAGAGGCACTATTGCGCTCCCATTGTCATACACAGGGCAAATAGCACGGGCCTCTGTTCCCAGCATGTACAGTGTATTGGACTGAAGAGGATCTACTGTTCTTGTCAGTTTCCTAAGCAGAATTGAACTAGATATGGCCGTATTTGTAGGAACTACAGTTCTTTTGTTCTGAGCAAACTCACTGTTCTGGCCCTATAGGAAACACCGTAGAGTAGAAGAGTGCTCTTTTCTCAAAAGCAGAGTGTGTTTTTTGTAAGGCGAGCTAGCGTTTGTTTCCCAGTCCTAAATGGAGTTGAATTCCATGCAGTTTCTGGTCCTATCAGCAAGAGTTGTTTTTTGGTAAGGAAAGTCACTATTGCGCTCCATTTCCATACACAGTGCAAATAGCACTCGCATCTGTTCCCAGCAAGTACAGTGTATTGGACTGAAGCGGAGCTACTGTTCTTGTCAGTTTCCTAAGCAGAGTTGAACTAGATACGGCCTCTGTGTGTAGAAAGCACAGTTCTTTTTTTCTGAGCAAGCTCACTGTTCGGACCCCATAGGAAAAACAGTCGAGTAGAAGAGTGCTCTTTTCTCAAAAGCAGGGTGTGTTTCTTGTAAGGCGAGCTAGCGTTTGTTTCCCAGTCCTAAATGGAGTTGAAACACATGCAGTTTATTGTCCTACGAGCAAGAGTTGTTTTCTGGTAAGAAGAGTCACTATTGCGCTCCCATTGTCATACACAGGGCAAATAGCACTGTTGTCTGTTCCCAGCATGTACAGTGTATTGGACTGAAGAGCATCTACTGTTCTTTTCAGTTTCCTAAGCAGAGTTGAACTAGATATGGCCGTATTTGTATGAAGCACAGTTCTTTTGTTCTGAGCAAGCTCACTGTTCTGGTCCTATAGAAAACACAGTAGAGTAGAAGAGTGCACTTTTCTCAAAAGCAGAGTGTGTTTCTTGTAAGGCGAGCTCGTGTTTGTTTCCCAGTCCTAAGTGGAGTTGAATCACATGCAGTTTATTGTCCTACGAGCAAGAGTTGTTTTCTGGTAAGAAGAGTCACTATTGTGCTCCCATTGTCATACACAGGGCAAATAGCTCTGGCGTCTGTTCCCAGCATATACAGTGCATTGAACTGAAGAGGAGCTACTGTTCTTGTCAGTTTCCTAAGCAGAGTTGAACTAGATATGGCCCGCGTGTTTAGGAAGCACAGTTCTTTTTTCTGAGCAAGCTCAATGTTCGGACCCCATATGATCCAGAGTAAAATAGAAGACTGTTCTTTTCTCAAAAGCAGAGTGTGTTTCTTGTAAGGCGAGCTAGCGTTTGTTTCCCAGTCCTAAATGGAGTTGAATCACATGCAGTTTCTTGTCCTACGAGCAAGAGTTGTTTTCTGGTAAGAAGAGGCACTATTGAGCTCCCATTGTCATACACAGGGCAAATAGCACTGGCCTCTGTTCCCAGCATGTACAGTGTATTGGACTGAAGAGGATCTACTGTTCTTGTCAGTTTCCTAAGCAGAGTTGAACTAGATATGGCCCCTGTGTGTAGGAAGCACAGTTCTTTTGTTCTGAGCAAGCTCACTGTTCGGACCACATAGGAAACACAGTAGAGTAGAAGAGTGCTCTATTCTCAAAAGCAGAGTGTGTTTCTTGTAAGGCGAGCTAGCGTTTGTTTCCCAGTCCTAAATGGAGTTGAGTCACATGCAGTTTTTGGTCCTATGAGCAAGAGTTGTTTTCTGGTAAGGAAAGTCACTATTGCGCTCCCAATTCCATACACAGTGCAAATAGCACTCGCGTCTGTTCAAAGCTAGTACAGTGTATTGGACTGAAGTGGAGCTACTGTTCTTGTCCGTTTGCTAAGCAGAGTTGAACTAGATATGGCCCCTGTGTGTAGGAAGCACAGTTCTATTGTTCTGAGCAAGCTCACTGTTCGGACCCCATAAAAAACACAGTAGAGTAGAAGAGTGCTCTTTTCTCAAAAGCAGAGTGTGTTTCTAGTAAGGCAAGCAAGCGTTTATTTCCCAGTTATAAATGGAGTTGAATCACATCCTGTTTTTGGTCCTACGATCAAGAGTTGTTTTCTGGTAAGGAAAGTCACTATTGCATTCCCTTTGCCATACACAGTGCAAATAGCACTCGCATCTGTTCCCAGCAAGTACAGTGTATTGGACTGAAGCGGAGCTACTGTTCTTGTCAGTTTCCTAAGCAGAGTTGAACTAGATACGGCCTCTGTGTGTAGAAAGCACAGTTCTTTTTTTCTGAGCAAGCTCACTGTTCGGACCCCATAGGAAAAACAGTCGAGTAGAAGAGTGCTCTTTTCTCAAAAGCAGAGTGTGTTTCTTGTAAGGCGAGCTAGCGTTTGTTTCCCAGTCCTAAATGGAGTTGAAACACATGCAGTTTATTGTCCTACGAGCAAGAGTTGTTTTCTGGTAAGAAGAGTCACTATTGCGCTCCCATTGTCATACACAGGGCAAATAGCACTGGCGTCTGTTCCCAGCATGTACAGTGTATAGGACTGAAGAGCATCTACTGTTCTTTTCAGTTTCTTAAGCAGAATTGAACTAGATATGGCCGTATTTGTATGAAGCACATTTTTTTGTTCTGAGCAAGCTCACTGTTCTGGTCCTATAGGAAACACAGTAGAGTAGAAGAGTGCTCTTTTCTCAAATGCAGAGTGTGTTTCTTGTAAGGCGAGCTCGTGTTTGTTTCCCAGTCCTAAGTGGAGTTGAATCACATGCAGTTTTTGGTCCTACGAGCAAGAGTTGTTTTCTGATAAGGAAAGTCACTATTGCGCTCTCATTTCCATACACAGTGCAAATAGCACTCGCGTCTGTTCCCAGCAAGTACAGTGTATTGGACTGAAGAGGATCTACTGTTCTTGTCAGTTTCCTAAGCAGAATTGAACTAGATATGGCCGTATTTGTAGGAAGCACAGTTCTTTTGTTCTGAGCAAACTCACTGTTCTGGCCCTATAGGAAACACAGTAGAGTAGAAGAGTGCTCTTTTCTCAAAAGCAGAGTGTGCTTTTTGTAAGACGAGCTAGCCTTTGTTTCCCAGTCCTAAATGGAGTTGAATCCCATGCATTTTCTGGTCCAACGAGCAAGAGTTGTTTTCTGGTAAGAAGAGTCACTATTGCGCTCCCATTGCCATACACAGTGCAAATAGCCCTCGCGTCTGTTCCCAGCAAGGACAGTGTATTGAACTGAAGAGGAGCTACTGTTCTTGTCAGTTTCCTAAGGAGAGTTGAACTAGATACGGCCCGTGTGTTTAGGAAGCACAGTTCTTTTGTTCTGAGCAAGCTCAATGATCGGACCCCATATGAACCACAGTAAAATAGAAGACTTTTCTTTTCTCAAAAGCAGAGCGTGTTTCTTGTAAGGCAAGCTAGCGTTTGTTTCCCAGTCCTAAATGGAGTTGAATCACATGCAGTTTTTGGTCCTACGAGCAAGAGTTGTTTTCTGGTAAGGAAAGTCACTCTTGTGCTCCCTTTGCCATACACAGTGCAAATAGCACTCGCGTCTGTTCCAGCAAGTACAGTGTATTGGACTTAAGAGGAGCTACTGTTCTTGTCAGTTTCCTAAGCAGAGTTGAACTAGATATGGCCCATGTGTGTAGGAAGCACAGTTCTTTTGTTCTGAGCAAGCTCAATGTTCGGACCCCATATGATCCAGAGTAAAATAGAAGACTGTTCTTTTCTCAAAAGCAGAGTGTGTTTCTTGTAAGGCGAGCTAGCGTTTGTTTCCCAGTCCTAAATGGAGTTGAATCACATGCAGTTTCTTGTCCTACGAGCAAGAGTTGTTTTCTGGTAAGAAGAGGCACTATTGAGCTCCCATTGTCATACACAGGGCAAATAGCACTGGCCTCTGTTCCCAGCATGTACAGTGTATTGGACTGAAGAGGATCTACTGTTCTTGTCAGTTTCCTAAGCAGAGTTGAACTAGATATGGCCCCTGTGTGTAGGAAGCACAGTTCTTTTGTTCTGAGCAAGCTCACTGTTCGGACCACATAGGAAACACAGTAGAGTAGAAGAGTGCTCTATTCTCAAAAGCAGAGTGTGTTTCTTGTAAGGCGAGCTAGCGTTTGTTTCCCAGTCCTAAATGGAGTTGAGTCACATGCAGTTTTTGGTCCTATGAGCAAGAGTTGTTTTCTGGTAAGGAAAGACACTATTGCGCTCCCAATTCCATACACAGTGCAAATAGCACTCGCGTCTGTTCAAAGCTAGTACAGTGTATTGGACTGAAGTGGAGCTACTGTTCTTGTCCGTTTGCTAAGCAGAGTTGAACTAGATATGGCCCCTGTGTGTAGGAAGCACAGTTCTATTGTTCTGAGCAAGCTCACTGTTCGGACCCCATAAAAAACACAGTAGAGTAGAAGAGTGCTCTTTTCTCAAAAGCAGAGTGTGTTTCTAGTAAGGCAAGCAAGCGTTTATTTCCCAGTTATAAATGGAGTTGAATCACATCCTGTTTTTGGTCCTACGATCAAGAGTTGTTTTCTGGTAAGGAAAGTCACTATTGCATTCCCATTGCCATACACAGTGCAAATAGCACTCGCATCTGTTCCCAGCAAGTACAGTGTATTGGACTGAAGCGGAGCTACTGTTCTTGTCAGTTTCCTAAGCAGAGTTGAACTAGATACGGCCTCTGTGTGTAGAAAGCACAGTTCTTTTTTTCTGAGCAAGCTCACTGTTCGGACCCCATAGGAAAAACAGTCGAGTAGAAGAGTGCTCTTTTCTCAAAAGCAGAGTGTGTTTCTTGTAAGGCGAGCTAGCGTTTGTTTCCCAGTCCTAAATGGAGTTGAAACACATGCAGTTTATTGTCCTACGAGCAAGAGTTGTTTTCTGGTAAGAAGAGTCACTATTGCGCTCCCATTGTCATACACAGGGCAAATAGCACTGGCGTCTGTTCCCAGCATGTACAGTGTATAGGACTGAAGAGCATCTACTGTTCTTTTCAGTTTCCTAAGCAGAATTGAACTAGATATGGCCGTATTTGTATGAAGCACATTTTTTTGTTCTGAGCAAGCTCACTGTTCTGGTCCTATAGGAAACACAGTAGAGTAGAAGAGTGCTCTTTTCTCAAATGCAGAGTGTGTTTCTTGTAAGGCGAGCTCGTGTTTGTTTCCCAGTCCTAAGTGGAGTTGAATCACATGCAGTTTTTGGTCCTACGAGCAAGAGTTGTTTTCTGATAAGGAAAGTCACTATTGCGCTCTCATTTCCATACACAGTGCAAATAGCACTCGCGTCTGTTCCCAGCAAGTACAGTGTATTGGACTGAAGAGGATCTACTGTTCTTGTCAGTTTCCTAAGCAGAATTGAACTAGATATGGCCGTATTTGTAGGAAGCACAGTTCTTTTGTTCTGAGCAAACTCACTGTTCTGGCCCTATAGGAAACACAGTAGAGTAGAAGAGTGCTCTTTTCTCAAAAGCAGAGTGTGCTTTTTGTAAGACGAGCTAGCCTTTGTTTCCCAGTCCTAAATGGAGTTGAATCCCATGCATTTTCTGGTCCAACGAGCAAGAGTTGTTTTCTGGTAAGAAGAGTCACTATTGCGCTCCCATTGCCATACACAGTGCAAATAGCCCTCGCGTCTGTTCCCAGCAAGGACAGTGTATTGAACTGAAGAGGAGCTACTGTTCTTGTCAGTTTCCTAAGGAGAGTTGAACTAGATACGGCCCGTGTGTTTAGGAAGCACAGTTCTTTTGTTCTGAGCAAGCTCAATGATCGGACCCCATATGAACCACAGTAAAATAGAAGACTTTTCTTTTCTCAAAAGCAGAGCGTGTTTCTTGTAAGGCAAGCTAGCGTTTGTTTCCCAGTCCTAAATGGAGTTGAATCACATGCAGTTTTTGGTCCTACGAGCAAGAGTTGTTTTCTGGTAAGGAAAGTCACTCTTGTGCTCCCTTTGCCATACACAGTGCAAATAGCACTCGCGTCTGTTCCAGCAAGTACAGTGTATTGGACTTAAGAGGAGCTACTGTTCTTGTCAGTTTCCTAAGCAGAGTTGAACTAGATATGGCCCATGTGTGTAGGAAGCACAGTTCTTTTGTTCTGAGCAAGCTCACTGTTCGGACCCTATAGGAAACACAGTAGAGTAGAAGAGTGCTCTTTTCTCAAAAGCAGAGTGTGTTTCGTGTAAGGCGAGCTAGCGTTAGTTTCCCAGTCCTAAATGGAGTTGAATCTTTGCAGTTTCTTGTCCTACGAGCAAGAGTTGTTTTCTGGTAAGAAGAGGCACTATTGCGCTCCCATTGTCATACACAGGGCGAATAGCACGGGCCTCTGTTCCCAGCATGTACAGTGTATTGGACTGAAGAGGATCTACTGTTCTTGTCAGTTTCCTAAGCAGAATTGAACTAGATATGGCCGTATTTGTAGGAAGCACAATTCTTTTGTTCTGAGCAAACTCACTGTTCTGGCCCTATAGGAAACACAGTAGAGTAGAAGAGTGCTCTTTTCTCAAAAGCAGAGTGTGTTTTTTGTAAGGCGAGCTAGCGTTTGTTTCCCAGTCCTAAATGGAGTTGAATCCCATGCAGTTTCTGGTCCTATCAGCAAGAGTTGTTTTCTGGTAAGGAAAGTCACTATTGCGCTCCCTTTCCATACACAGTGCAAATAGCACTCGCATCTGTTCCCAGCAAGTACAGTGTATTGGACTGAAGCGGAGCTACTGTTCTTGTCAGTTTCCTAAGCAGAGTTGAACTAGATACGGCCTCTGTGTGTAGAAAGCACAGTTCTTTATTTCTGAGCAAGCTCACTGTTCGGACCCCATAGGAAAAACAGTCGAGTAGAAGAGTGCTCTTTTCTCAAAAGCAGGGTGTGTTTCTTGTAAGGCGAGCTAGCGTTTGTTTCCCAGTCCTAAAAGGAGTTGAAACACATGCAGTTTATTGTCCTACGAGCAAGAGTTGTTTTCTGGTAAGAAGAGTCACTATTGCACTCCCATTGTCATACACAGGGCAAATAGCACTGGCGTCTGTTCCCAGCATGTACAGTGTATTGGACTGAAGAGCATCTACTGTTCTTTTCAGTTTCCTAAGCAGAATTGAACTAGATATGGCCGTATTTGTATGAAGCACAGTTCTTTTGTTCTGAGCAAGCTCACTGTTCTGGTCCTATAGAAAACACAGTAGAGTAGAAGAGTGCTCTTTTCTCAAAAGCAGAGTGTGTTTCTTGTAAGGCGAGCTCGTGTTTGTTTCCCAGTCCTAAGTGGAGTTGAATCACATGCAGTTTATTGTCCTATGAGCAAGAGTTGTTTTCTGGTAAGAAGAGTCACTATTGTGCTCCCATTGTCATACACAGGGCAAATAGCACTGGCGTCTGTTCCCAGCATATACAGTGTATTGAACTGAAGAGGAGCTACTGTTCTTGTCAGTTTCCTAAGCAGAGTTGAACTAGATATGGCCCGCGTGTTTAGGAAGCACAGTTCTTTTGTTCTGAGCAAGCTCAATGTTCGGACCCTATATGAACCAGAGTAAAAAAGAAGACTGTTCTTTTCTCAAAAGCAGAGTGTGTTTCTTGTAAGGCGAGCTAGCATTTGTTTCCCAGTCCTAAATGGAGTTGAGTCACATGCAGTTTTTGGTCCTATGAGCAAGAGTTGTTTTCTGGTGAGGAAAGTCACTATTGCGCTCCCAATTCCATACACAGTGCAAATAGCACTCGCGTCTGTTCAAAGCTAGTACAGTGTATTGGACTGAAGTGGAGCTACTGTTCTTGTCCGTTTGCTAAGCAGAGTTGAACTAGATATGGCCCCTGTGTGTAGGAAGCACAGTTCTATTGTTCTGAGCAAGCTCACTGTTCGGACCCCATAGGAAACACAGTAGAGTAGAAGAGTGCTCTTTTCTCAAAAGCAGAGTGTGTTTCTAGTAAGGGAAGCTAGCGTTTATTTCCCAGTTATAAATGGAGTTGAATCACATCCTGTTTTTGGTCCTACGATCAAGAGTTGTTTTCTGGTAAGGAAAGTCACTATTGCATTCCCATTGCAATACACAGTGCAAATAGCACTCGCATCTGTTCCCAGCAAGTACACTGTATTGGACTGAAGCGGAGCTACTGTTCTTGTCAGTTTCCTACGCAGAGTTGAACTAGATACGGCCTCTCTGTGTAGAAAGCACATTTCTTTTTTTCTGAGCAAGCTCAATGTTCGGACCCCATAGGAAAAACAGTCGAGTAGAAGAGTGCTCTTTTCTCAAAAGCAGAGTGTGTTTCTTGTAAGGCGAGCTAGCGTTTGTTTCCCAGTCCTAAATGGAGTTGAAACACATGCAGTTTATTGTCCTACGAGCAAGAGTTGTTTTCTGGTAAGAAGAGTCACTATTGCGCTCCCATTGTCATACCCAGGGCAAATAGCACTGGCGTCTGTTCCCAGCATGTACAGTGTATTGGACTGAAGAGCATCTACTGTTCTTTTCAGTTTCCTAAGCAGAATTAAACTAGATATGGCCGTATTTGTATGAAGCACAGTTTTTTGTTCTGAGCAAGCTCACTGTTCTGGTCCTATAGGAAACACAATAGAGTAGAAGAGTGCTCTTTTCTCAAAAGCAGAGTGTGTTTCTTGTAAGGCGAGCTAGTGCTTGTTTCCCAGTCCTAAGTGGAGTTGAATCACATGCAGTTTTTGGTCCTACGAGCAAGAGTTGTTTTCTGGTAAGGAAAGTCACTATTGCGCTCTCATTTCCATACACAGGGCAAATAGCACTCGCGTCTGTTCCCAGCAAGTACATTGTATTGGACTGAAGGGGATCTACTGTTCTTGTCAGTTTCCTAAGCAGAGGTGAACTAGATATGGCCCCTGTGTGTAGGAAGCACAGTTCTTTTGTTCTGAGCAAGCTCACTCTTCGGACCCCATAGGAAACACATTAGATTAGAAGAGTCCTCTTTTCTCAAAAGGAGAGTGTGTTTCTTGTAATGCGTGCTAGTGTTTGTTTCCCAGTCCTAAATGGAGTTGAATCCCATGCAGTTTCTGGTCCTATCAGCAAGAGTTGTTTTCTGGTAAGGAAAGTCACTATTGCGCTCCATTTCCATACACAGTGCAAATAGCACTCGCATCTGTTCCCAGCAAGTACAGTGTATTGGACTGAAGCGGAGCTACTGTTCTTGTCAGTTTCCTAAGCAGAGTTGAACTAGATATGGCCTCTGTGTGTAGAAAGCACAGTTCTTTTTTTCTGAGCAAGCGCACTGTTCGGACCCCATAGGAAAAACAGTCGAGTAGAAGAGTGCTCTTTTCTCAAAAGCAGGGTGTGTTTCTTGTAAGGCGAGCTAGCGTTTGTTTCCCAGTCCTAAAAGGAGTTGAAACACAAGCAGTTTATTGTTCTACGAGCAAGAGTTGTTTTCTGGTAAGAAGAGTCACTATTGCGCTCCCATTGTCATACACAGGGCAAATAGCACTGGCGTCTGTTCCCAGCATGTACAGTGTATTGGACTGAAGAGCATCTACTGTTCTTTTCAGTTTCCTAAGCAGAATTGAACTAGATATGGCCGTATTTGTATGAAGCACAGTTCTTTTGCTCTGAGCAAGCTCACTGTTCTGGTCCTATAGAAAACACAGTAGAGTAGAAGAGTGCTCTTTTCTCAAAAGCAGAGTGTGTTTCTTGTAAGGCGAGCTCGTGTTTGTTTCCCAGTCCTAAGTGGAGTTGAATCACATGCAGTTTATTGTCCTACGAGCAAGAGTTGTTTTCTGGTAAGAAGAGTCACTATTGTGCTCCCATTGTCATACACAGGGCAAATAGCACTGGCGTCTGTTCCCAGCATATACAGTGTATTGAACTGAAGAGGAGCTACTGTTCTTGTCAGTTTCCTAAGCAGAGTTGAACTAGATATGGCCCGCGTGTTTAGGAAGCACAGTTCTTTTGTTCTGAGCAAGCTCAATGTTCGGACCCCATATGATCCAGAGTAAAATAGAAGACTGTTCTTTTCTCAAAAGCAGAGTGTGTTTCTTGTAAGGCGAGCTAGCGTTTGTTTCCCAGTCCTAAATGGAGTTGAATCACATGCAGTTTCTTGTCCTACGAGCAAGAGTTGTTTTCTGGTAAGAAGAGGCACTATTGCGCTCCCATTGTCATACACAGGGCAAATAGCACTGGCCTCTGTTCCCAGCCTGTACAGTGTATTGGACTGAAGAGGATCTACTGTTCTTGTCAGTTTCCTAAGCAGAGTTGAACTAGATATGGCCCCTGTGTGTAGGAAGCACAGTTCTTTTGTTCTGAGCAAGCTCACTGTTCGGACCACATAGGAAACACAGTAGAGTAGAAGAGTGCTCTATTCTCAAAAGCAGAGTGTGTTTCTTGTAAGGCGAGCTAGCGTTTGTTTCCCAGTCCTAAATGGAGTTGAGTCACATGCAGTTTTTGGTCCTATGAGCAAGAGTTGTTTTCTGGTAAGGAAAGTCACTATTGCGCTCCCAATTCCATACACAGTGCAAATAGCACTCGCGTCTGTTCAAAGCTAGTACAGTGTATTGGACTGAAGTGGAGCTACTGTTCTTGTCCGTTTGCTAAGCAGAGTTGAACTAGATATGGCCCCTGTGTGTAGGAAGCACAGTTCTATTGTTCTGAGCAAGCTCACTGTTCGGACCCCATAGGAAACACAGTAGAGTAGAAGAGTGCTCTTTTCTGAAAAGCAGAGTGTGTTTCTAGTAAGGCAAGCTAGCGTTTATTTCCCAGTTATAAATGGAGTTGAATCACATCCTGTTTTTGGTCCTACGATCAAGAGTTGTTTTCTGGTAAGGAAAGTCACTATTGCATTCCCATTGCCATACACAGTGCAAATAGCACTCGCATCTGTTCCCAGCAAGTACAGTGTATTGGACTGAAGCGGAGCTACTGTTCTTGTCAGTTTCCTAAGCAGAGTTGAACTAGATACGGCCTCTGTGTGTAGAAAGCACAGTTCTTTTTTTCTGAGCAAGCTCACTGTTCGGACCCCATAGGAAAAACAGTCGAGTAGAAGAGTGCTCTTTTCTCAAAAGCAGGGTGTGTTTCTTGTAAGGCGAGCTAGCGTTTGTTTCCCAGTCCTAAAAGGAGTTGAAACACATGCAGTTTATTGTCCTACGAGCAAGAGTTGTTTTCTGGTAAGAAGAGTCACTATTGCGCTCCCAATGTCATACACAGGGCAAATAGCACTGGCGTCTGTTCCCAGCATGTACAGTGTATTGGACTGAAGAGCATCTACTGTTCTTTTCAGTTTCCTAAGCAGAATTGAACTAGATATGGCCGTATTTGTATGAAGCACAGTTCTTTTGTTCTGAGCAAGCTCACTGTTCTGGTCCTATAGAAAACACAGTAGAGTAGAAGAGTGCTCTTTTCTCAAAAGCAGAGTGTGTTTCTTGTAAGGCGAGCTCGTGTTTGTTTCCCAGTCCTAAGTGGAGTTGAATCACATGCAGTTTATTTTTCTACGAGCAAGAGTTGTTTTCTGGTAAGAAGAGTCACTATTGTGCTCCCATTGTCATACACAGGGCAAATAGCACTGGCGTCTGTTCCCAGCCTATACAGTGTATTGGACTGAAGGGGATCTACTGTTCTTGTCAGTTTCCTAAGCAGAGTTGAACTAGATATGGCCCCTGTGTGTAGGAAGCACAGTTCTTTTGTTCTGAGCAAGCTCACTATTCGGACCCCATAGGAAACACATTAGAGTAGAAGAGTCCTCTTTTCTCAAAAGGAGAGTGTGTTTCTTGTAATGCGTGCTAGTGTTTGTTTCCCAGTCAGAAATGGAGTTGAATCCCATGCATTTTCTGGTCCAACGAGCAAGAGTTGTTTTCTGGTAAGAAGGGTCATTATTGCGCTCCAATTGCCATACAAAGTGCAAATAGCCCTCGCGTCTGTTCCCAGCAAGGACAGTGTATTGAACTGAAGAGGAGCTACTGTTCTTGTCAGTTTCCTAAGCAGAGTTGAACTAGATACGGCCCGTGTGTTTAGGAAGCACAGTTCTTTTGTTCTGAGCAAGCTCAATGTTCGGACCCCATATGAACCACAGTAAAATAGAAGACTTTTCTTTTCTCAAAAGCAGAGCGTGTTTCTTGTAAGGCAAGCTAGCGTTTGTTTCCCAGTCCTAAATGGAGTTGAATCACATGCAGTTTTTGGTCCTACGAGCAAGAGTTGTTTTCTGGTAAGGAAAGTCACTCTTGTGCTCCCTTTGCCATACACAGTGCAAATAGCACTCGTGTCTGTTCCAGCAAGTACAGTGTATTGGACTGAAGAGGAGCTACTGTTCTTGTCAGTTTCCTAAGCAGAGTTGAACTAGATATGGCCCAAGTGTGTAGGAAGCACAGTTCTTTTGTTCTGAGCAAGCTCACTGTTCGGACCCCATAGGAAACACAGTAGAGTAGAAGAGTGCTCTTTTCTCAAAAGCAGAGTGTGTTTCGTGTAAGGCGAGCTAGCGTTAGTTTCCCAGTCCTAAATGGAGTTGAATCACATGCAGTTTCTTGTCCTACGAGCAAGAGTTGTTTTCTGGTAAGAAGAGGCACTATTGCGCTCCCATTGTCATACACAGGGCAAATAGCACGGGCCTCTGTTCCCAGCATGTACAGTGTATTGGACTGAAGAGGATCTACTGTTCTTGTCAGTTTCCTAAGCAGAATTGAACTAGATATGGCCGTATTTGTAGGAACTACAGTTCTTTTGTTCTGAGCAAACTCACTGTTCTGGCCCTATAGGAAACACCGTAGAGTAGAAGAGTGCTCTTTTCTCAAAAGCAGAGTGTGTTTTTTGTAAGGCGAGCTAGCGTTTGTTTCCCAGTCCTAAATGGAGTTGAATTCCATGCAGTTTCTGGTCCTATCAGCAAGAGTTGTTTTTTGGTAAGGAAAGTCACTATTGCGCTCCATTTCCATACACAGTGCAAATAGCACTCGCATCTGTTCCCAGCAAGTACAGTGTATTGGACTGAAGCGGAGCTACTGTTCTTGTCAGTTTCCTAAGCAGAGTTGAACTAGATACGGCCTCTGTGTGTAGAAAGCACAGTTCTTTTTTTCTGAGCAAGCTCACTGTTCGGACCCCATAGGAAAAACAGTCGAGTAGAAGAGTGCTCTTTTCTCAAAAGCAGGGTGTGTTTCTTGTAAGGCGAGCTAGCGTTTGTTTCCCAGTCCTAAATGGAGTTGAAACACATGCAGTTTATTGTCCTACGAGCAAGAGTTGTTTTCTGGTAAGAAGAGTCACTATTGCGCTCCCATTGTCATACACAGGGCAAATAGCACTGTTGTCTGTTCCCAGCATGTACAGTGTATTGGACTGAAGAGCATCTACTGTTCTTTTCAGTTTCCTAAGCAGAGTTGAACTAGATATGGCCGTATTTGTATGAAGCACAGTTCTTTTGTTCTGAGCAAGCTCACTGTTCTGGTCCTATAGAAAACACAGTAGAGTAGAAGAGTGCACTTTTCTCAAAAGCAGAGTGTGTTTCTTGTAAGGCGAGCTCGTGTTTGTTTCCCAGTCCTAAGTGGAGTTGAATCACATGCAGTTTATTGTCCTACGAGCAAGAGTTGTTTTCTGGTAAGAAGAGTCACTATTGTGCTCCCATTGTCATACACAGGGCAAATAGCTCTGGCGTCTGTTCCCAGCATATACAGTGCATTGAACTGAAGAGGAGCTACTGTTCTTGTCAGTTTCCTAAGCAGAGTTGAACTAGATATGGCCCGCGTGTTTAGGAAGCACAGTTCTTTTTTCTGAGCAAGCTCAATGTTCGGACCCCATATGATCCAGAGTAAAATAGAAGACTGTTCTTTTCTCAAAAGCAGAGTGTGTTTCTTGTAAGGCGAGCTAGCGTTTGTTTCCCAGTCCTAAATGGAGTTGAATCACATGCAGTTTCTTGTCCTACGAGCAAGAGTTGTTTTCTGGTAAGAAGAGGCACTATTGAGCTCCCATTGTCATACACAGGGCAAATAGCACTGGCCTCTGTTCCCAGCATGTACAGTGTATTGGACTGAAGAGGATCTACTGTTCTTGTCAGTTTCCTAAGCAGAGTTGAACTAGATATGGCCCCTGTGTGTAGGAAGCACAGTTCTTTTGTTCTGAGCAAGCTCACTGTTCGGACCACATAGGAAACACAGTAGAGTAGAAGAGTGCTCTATTCTCAAAAGCAGAGTGTGTTTCTTGTAAGGCGAGCTAGCGTTTGTTTCCCAGTCCTAAATGGAGTTGAGTCACATGCAGTTTTTGGTCCTATGAGCAAGAGTTGTTTTCTGGTAAGGAAAGTCACTATTGCGCTCCCAATTCCATACACAGTGCAAATAGCACTCGCGTCTGTTCAAAGCTAGTACAGTGTATTGGACTGAAGTGGAGCTACTGTTCTTGTCCGTTTACTAAGCAGAGTTGAACTAGATATGGCCCCTGTGTGTAGGAAGCACAGTTCTATTGTTCTGAGCAAGCTCACTGTTCGGACCCCATAAAAAACACAGTAGAGTAGAAGAGTGCTCTTTTCTCAAAAGCAGAGTGTGTTTCTAGTAAGGCAAGCAAGCGTTTATTTCCCAGTTATAAATGGAGTTGAATCACATCCTGTTTTTGGTCCTACGATCAAGAGTTGTTTTCTGGTAAGGAAAGTCACTATTGCATTCCCTTTGCCATACACAGTGCAAATAGCACTCGCATCTGTTCCCAGCAAGTACAGTGTATTGGACTGAAGCGGAGCTACTGTTCTTGTCAGTTTCCTAAGCAGAGTTGAACTAGATACGGCCTCTGTGTGTAGAAAGCACAGTTCTTTTTTTCTGAGCAAGCTCACTGTTCGGACCCCATAGGAAAAACAGTCGAGTAGAAGAGTGCTCTTTTCTCAAAAGCAGAGTGTGTTTCTTGTAAGGCGAGCTAGCGTTTGTTTCCCAGTCCTAAATGGAGTTGAAACACATGCAGTTTATTGTCCTACGAGCAAGAGTTGTTTTCTGGTAAGAAGAGTCACTATTGCGCTCCCATTGTCATACACAGGGCAAATAGCACTGGCGTCTGTTCCCAGCATGTACAGTGTATAGGACTGAAGAGCATCTACTGTTCTTTTCAGTTTCTTAAGCAGAATTGAACTAGATATGGCCGTATTTGTATGAAGCACATTTTTTTGTTCTGAGCAAGCTCACTGTTCTGGTCCTATAGGAAACACAGTAGAGTAGAAGAGTGCTCTTTTCTCAAATGCAGAGTGTGTTTCTTGTAAGGCGAGCTCGTGTTTGTTTCCCAGTCCTAAGTGGAGTTGAATCACATGCAGTTTTTGGTCCTACGAGCAAGAGTTGTTTTCTGATAAGGAAAGTCACTATTGCGCTCTCATTTCCATACACAGTGCAAATAGCACTCGCGTCTGTTCCCAGCAAGTACAGTGTATTGGACTGAAGAGGATCTACTGTTCTTGTCAGTTTCCTAAGCAGAATTGAACTAGATATGGCCGTATTTGTAGGAAGCACAGTTCTTTTGTTCTGAGCAAACTCACTGTTCTGGCCCTATAGGAAACACAGTAGAGTAGAAGAGTGCTCTTTTCTCAAAAGCAGAGTGTGCTTTTTGTAAGACGAGCTAGCCTTTGTTTCCCAGTCCTAAATGGAGTTGAATCCCATGCATTTTCTGGTCCAACGAGCAAGAGTTGTTTTCTGGTAAGAAGAGTCACTATTGCGCTCCCATTGCCATACACAGTGCAAATAGCCCTCGCGTCTGTTCCCAGCAAGGACAGTGTATTGAACTGAAGAGGAGCTACTGTTCTTGTCAGTTTCCTAAGGAGAGTTGAACTAGATACGGCCCGTGTGTTTAGGAAGCACAGTTCTTTTGTTCTGAGCAAGCTCAATGATCGGACCCCATATGAACCACAGTAAAATAGAAGACTTTTCTTTTCTCAAAAGCAGAGCGTGTTTCTTGTAAGGCAAGCTAGCGTTTGTTTCCCAGTCCTAAATGGAGTTGAATCACATGCAGTTTTTGGTCCTACGAGCAAGAGTTGTTTTCTGGTAAGGAAAGTCACTCTTGTGCTCCCTTTGCCATACACAGTGCAAATAGCACTCGCGTCTGTTCCAGCAAGTACAGTGTATTGGACTTAAGAGGAGCTACTGTTCTTGTCAGTTTCCTAAGCAGAGTTGAACTAGATATGGCCCATGTGTGTAGGAAGCACAGTTCTTTTGTTCTGAGCAAGCTCAATGTTCGGACCCCATATGATCCAGAGTAAAATAGAAGACTGTTCTTTTCTCAAAAGCAGAGTGTGTTTCTTGTAAGGCGAGCTAGCGTTTGTTTCCCAGTCCTAAATGGAGTTGAATCACATGCAGTTTCTTGTCCTACGAGCAAGAGTTGTTTTCTGGTAAGAAGAGGCACTATTGAGCTCCCATTGTCATACACAGGGCAAATAGCACTGGCCTCTGTTCCCAGCATGTACAGTGTATTGGACTGAAGAGGATCTACTGTTCTTGTCAGTTTCCTAAGCAGAGTTGAACTAGATATGGCCCCTGTGTGTAGGAAGCACAGTTCTTTTGTTCTGAGCAAGCTCACTGTTCGGACCACATAGGAAACACAGTAGAGTAGAAGAGTGCTCTATTCTCAAAAGCAGAGTGTGTTTCTTGTAAGGCGAGCTAGCGTTTGTTTCCCAGTCCTAAATGGAGTTGAGTCACATGCAGTTTTTGGTCCTATGAGCAAGAGTTGTTTTCTGGTAAGGAAAGACACTATTGCGCTCCCAATTCCATACACAGTGCAAATAGCACTCGCGTCTGTTCAAAGCTAGTACAGTGTATTGGACTGAAGTGGAGCTACTGTTCTTGTCCGTTTGCTAAGCAGAGTTGAACTAGATATGGCCCCTGTGTGTAGGAAGCACAGTTCTATTGTTCTGAGCAAGCTCACTGTTCGGACCCCATAAAAAACACAGTAGAGTAGAAGAGTGCTCTTTTCTCAAAAGCAGAGTGTGTTTCTAGTAAGGCAAGCAAGCGTTTATTTCCCAGTTATAAATGGAGTTGAATCACATCCTGTTTTTGGTCCTACGATCAAGAGTTGTTTTCTGGTAAGGAAAGTCACTATTGCATTCCCATTGCCATACACAGTGCAAATAGCACTCGCATCTGTTCCCAGCAAGTACAGTGTATTGGACTGAAGCGGAGCTACTGTTCTTGTCAGTTTCCTAAGCAGAGTTGAACTAGATACGGCCTCTGTGTGTAGAAAGCACAGTTCTTTTTTTCTGAGCAAGCTCACTGTTCGGACCCCATAGGAAAAACAGTCGAGTAGAAGAGTGCTCTTTTCTCAAAAGCAGAGTGTGTTTCTTGTAAGGCGAGCTAGCGTTTGTTTCCCAGTCCTAAATGGAGTTGAAACACATGCAGTTTATTGTCCTACGAGCAAGAGTTGTTTTCTGGTAAGAAGAGTCACTATTGCGCTCCCATTGTCATACACAGGGCAAATAGCACTGGCGTCTGTTCCCAGCATGTACAGTGTATAGGACTGAAGAGCATCTACTGTTCTTTTCAGTTTCCTAAGCAGAATTGAACTAGATATGGCCGTATTTGTATGAAGCACATTTTTTTGTTCTGAGCAAGCTCACTGTTCTGGTCCTATAGGAAACACAGTAGAGTAGAAGAGTGCTCTTTTCTCAAATGCAGAGTGTGTTTCTTGTAAGGCGAGCTCGTGTTTGTTTCCCAGTCCTAAGTGGAGTTGAATCACATGCAGTTTTTGGTCCTACGAGCAAGAGTTGTTTTCTGATAAGAAAAGTCACTATTGCGCTCTCATTTCCATACACAGTGCAAATAGCACTCGCGTCTGTTCCCAGCAAGTACAGTGTATTGGACTGAAGAGGATCTACTGTTCTTGTCAGTTTCCTAAGCAGAATTGAACTAGATATGGCCGTATTTGTAGGAAGCACAGTTCTTTTGTTCTGAGCAAACTCACTGTTCTGGCCCTATAGGAAACACAGTAGAGTAGAAGAGTGCTCTTTTCTCAAATGCAGAGTGTGCTTTTTGTAAGACGAGCTAGCCTTTGTTTCCCAGTCCTAAATGGAGTTGAATCCCATGCATTTTCTGGTCCAACGAGCAAGAGTTGTTTTCTGGTAAGAAGAGTCACTATTGCGCTCCCATTGCCATACACAGTGCAAATAGCCCTCGCGTCTGTTCCCAGCAAGGACAGTGTATTGAACTGAAGAGGAGCTACTGTTCTTGTCAGTTTCCTAAGGAGAGTTGAACTAGATACGGCCCGTGTGTTTAGGAAGCACAGTTCTTTTGTTCTGAGCAAGCTCAATGATCGGACCCCATATGAACCACAGTAAAATAGAAGACTTTTCTTTTCTCAAAAGCAGAGCGTGTTTCTTGTAAGGCAAGCTAGCGTTTGTTTCCCAGTCCTAAATGGAGTTGAATCACATGCAGTTTTTGGTCCTACGAGCAAGAGTTGTTTTCTGGTAAGGAAAGTCACTCTTGTGCTCCCTTTGCCATACACAGTGCAAATAGCACTCGCGTCTGTTCCAGCAAGTACAGTGTATTGGACTTAAGAGGAGCTACTGTTCTTGTCAGTTTCCTAAGCAGAGTTGAACTAGATATGGCCCATGTGTGTAGGAAGCACAGTTCTTTTGTTCTGAGCAAGCTCACTGTTCGGACCCTATAGGAAACACAGTAGAGTAGAAGAGTGCTCTTTTCTCAAAAGCAGAGTGTGTTTCGTGTAAGGCGAGCTAGCGTTAGTTTCCCAGTCCTAAATGGAGTTGAATCTTTGCAGTTTCTTGTCCTACGAGCAAGAGTTGTTTTCTGGTAAGAAGAGGCACTATTGCGCTCCCATTGTCATACACAGGGCGAATAGCACGGGCCTCTGTTCCCAGCATGTACAGTGTATTGGACTGAAGAGGATCTACTGTTCTTGTCAGTTTCCTAAGCAGAATTGAACTAGATATGGCCGTATTTGTAGGAAGCACAATTCTTTTGTTCTGAGCAAACTCACTGTTCTGGCCCTATAGGAAACACAGTAGAGTAGAAGAGTGCTCTTTTCTCAAAAGCAGAGTGTGTTTTTTGTAAGGCGAGCTAGCGTTTGTTTCCCAGTCCTAAATGGAGTTGAATCCCATGCAGTTTCTGGTCCTATCAGCAAGAGTTGTTTTCTGGTAAGGAAAGTCACTATTGCGCTCCCTTTCCATACACAGTGCAAATAGCACTCGCATCTGTTCCCAGCAAGTACAGTGTATTGGACTGAAGCGGAGCTACTGTTCTTGTCAGTTTCCTAAGCAGAGTTGAACTAGATACGGCCTCTGTGTGTAGAAAGCACAGTTCTTTATTTCTGAGCAAGCTCACTGTTCGGACCCCATAGGAAAAACAGTCGAGTAGAAGAGTGCTCTTTTCTCAAAAGCAGGGTGTGTTTCTTGTAAGGCGAGCTAGCGTTTGTTTCCCAGTCCTAAAAGGAGTTGAAACACATGCAGTTTATTGTCCTACGAGCAAGAGTTGTTTTCTGGTAAGAAGAGTCACTATTGCACTCCCATTGTCATACACAGGGCAAATAGCACTGGCGTCTGTTCCCAGCATGTACAGTGTATTGGACTGAAGAGCATCTACTGTTCTTTTCAGTTTCCTAAGCAGAATTGAACTAGATATGGCCGTATTTGTATGAAGCACAGTTCTTTTGTTCTGAGCAAGCTCACTGTTCTGGTCCTATAGAAAACACAGTAGAGTAGAAGAGTGCTCTTTTCTCAAAAGCAGAGTGTGTTTCTTGTAAGGCGAGCTCGTGTTTGTTTCCCAGTCCTAAGTGGAGTTGAATCACATGCAGTTTATTGTCCTATGAGCAAGAGTTGTTTTCTGGTAAGAAGAGTCACTATTGTGCTCCCATTGTCATACACAGGGCAAATAGCACTGGCGTCTGTTCCCAGCATATACAGTGTATTGAACTGAAGAGGAGCTACTGTTCTTGTCAGTTTCCTAAGCAGAGTTGAACTAGATATGGCCCGCGTGTTTAGGAAGCACAGTTCTTTTGTTCTGAGCAAGCTCAATGTTCGGACCCTATATGAACCAGAGTAAAAAAGAAGACTGTTCTTTTCTCAAAAGCAGAGTGTGTTTCTTGTAAGGCGAGCTAGCATTTGTTTCCCAGTCCTAAATGGAGTTGAGTCACATGCAGTTTTTGGTCCTATGAGCAAGAGTTGTTTTCTGGTGAGGAAAGTCACTATTGCGCTCCCAATTCCATACACAGTGCAAATAGCACTCGCGTCTGTTCAAAGCTAGTACAGTGTATTGGACTGAAGTGGAGCTACTGTTCTTGTCCGTTTGCTAAGCAGAGTTGAACTAGATATGGCCCCTGTGTGTAGGAAGCACAGTTCTATTGTTCTGAGCAAGCTCACTGTTCGGACCCCATAGGAAACACAGTAGAGTAGAAGAGTGCTCTTTTCTCAAAAGCAGAGTGTGTTTCTAGTAAGGCAAGCTAGCGTTTATTTCCCAGTTATAAATGGAGTTGAATCACATCCTGTTTTTGGTCCTACGATCAAGAGTTGTTTTCTGGTAAGGAAAGTCACTATTGCATTCCCATTGCAATACACAGTGCAAATAGCACTCGCATCTGTTCCCAGCAAGTACACTGTATTGGACTGAAGCGGAGCTACTGTTCTTGTCAGTTTCCTACGCAGAGTTGAACTAGATACGGCCTCTCTGTGTAGAAAGCACATTTCTTTTTTTCTGAGCAAGCTCAATGTTCGGACCCCATAGGAAAAACAGTCGAGTAGAAGAGTGCTCTTTTCTCAAAAGCAGAGTGTGTTTCTTGTAAGGCGAGCTAGCGTTTGTTTCCCAGTCCTAAATGGAGTTGAAACACATGCAGTTTATTGTCCTACGAGCAAGAGTTGTTTTCTGGTAAGAAGAGTCACTATTGCGCTCCCATTGTCATACCCAGGGCAAATAGCACTGGCGTCTGTTCCCAGCATGTACAGTGTATTGGACTGAAGAGCATCTACTGTTCTTTTCAGTTTCCTAAGCAGAATTAAACTAGATATGGCCGTATTTGTATGAAGCACAGTTTTTTGTTCTGAGCAAGCTCACTGTTCTGGTCCTATAGGAAACACAATAGAGTAGAAGAGTGCTCTTTTCTCAAAAGCAGAGTGTGTTTCTTGTAAGGCGAGCTAGTGCTTGTTTCCCAGTCCTAAGTGGAGTTGAATCACATGCAGTTTTTGGTCCTACGAGCAAGAGTTGTTTTCTGGTAAGGAAAGTCACTATTGCGCTCTCATTTCCATACACAGGGCAAATAGCACTCGCGTCTGTTCCCAGCAAGTACATTGTATTGGACTGAAGGGGATCTACTGTTCTTGTCAGTTTCCTAAGCAGAGGTGAACTAGATATGGCCCCTGTGTGTAGGAAGCACAGTTCTTTTGTTCTGAGCAAGCTCACTCTTCGGACCCCATAGGAAACACATTAGATTAGAAGAGTCCTCTTTTCTCAAAAGGAGAGTGTGTTTCTTGTAATGCGTGCTAGTGTTTGTTTCCCAGTCCTAAATGGAGTTGAATCCCATGCAGTTTCTGGTCCTATCAGCAAGAGTTGTTTTCTGGTAAGGAAAGTCACTATTGCGCTCCATTTCCATACACAGTGCAAATAGCACTCGCATCTGTTCCCAGCAAGTACAGTGTATTGGACTGAAGCGGAGCTACTGTTCTTGTCAGTTTCCTAAGCAGAGTTGAACTAGATATGGCCTCTGTGTGTAGAAAGCACAGTTCTTTTTTTCTGAGCAAGCGCACTGTTCGGACCCCATAGGAAAAACAGTCGAGTAGAAGAGTGCTCTTTTCTCAAAAGCAGGGTGTGTTTCTTGTAAGGCGAGCTAGCGTTTGTTTCCCAGTCCTAAAAGGAGTTGAAACACAAGCAGTTTATTGTTCTACGAGCAAGAGTTGTTTTCTGGTAAGAAGAGTCACTATTGCGCTCCCATTGTCATACACAGGGCAAATAGCACTGGCGTCTGTTCCCAGCATGTACAGTGTATTGGACTGAAGAGCATCTACTGTTCTTTTCAGTTTCCTAAGCAGAATTGAACTAGATATGGCCGTATTTGTATGAAGCACAGTTCTTTTGCTCTGAGCAAGCTCACTGTTCTGGTCCTATAGAAAACACAGTAGAGTAGAAGAGTGCTCTTTTCTCAAAAGCAGAGTGTGTTTCTTGTAAGGCGAGCTCGTGTTTGTTTCCCAGTCCTAAGTGGAGTTGAATCACATGCAGTTTATTGTCCTACGAGCAAGAGTTGTTTTCTGGTAAGAAGAGTCACTATTGTGCTCCCATTGTCATACACAGGGCAAATAGCACTGGCGTCTGTTCCCAGCATATACAGTGTATTGAACTGAAGAGGAGCTACTGTTCTTGTCAGTTTCCTAAGCAGAGTTGAACTAGATATGGCCCGCGTGTTTAGGAAGCACAGTTCTTTTGTTCTGAGCAAGCTCAATGTTCGGACCCCATATGATCCAGAGTAAAATAGAAGACTGTTCTTTTCTCAAAAGCAGAGTGTGTTTCTTGTAAGGCGAGCTAGCGTTTGTTTCCCAGTCCTAAATGGAGTTGAATCACATGCAGTTTCTTGTCCTACGAGCAAGAGTTGTTTTCTGGTAAGAAGAGGCACTATTGCGCTCCCATTGTCATACACAGGGCAAATAGCACTGGCCTCTGTTCCCAGCCTGTACAGTGTATTGGACTGAAGAGGATCTACTGTTCTTGTCAGTTTCCTAAGCAGAGTTGAACTAGATATGGCCCCTGTGTGTAGGAAGCACAGTTCTTTTGTTCTGAGCAAGCTCACTGTTCGGACCACATAGGAAACACAGTAGAGTAGAAGAGTGCTCTATTCTCAAAAGCAGAGTGTGTTTCTTGTAAGGCGAGCTAGCGTTTGTTTCCCAGTCCTAAATGGAGTTGAGTCACATGCAGTTTTTGGTCCTATGAGCAAGAGTTGTTTTCTGGTAAGGAAAGTCACTATTGCGCTCCCAATTCCATACACAGTGCAAATAGCACTCGCGTCTGTTCAAAGCTAGTACAGTGTATTGGACTGAAGTGGAGCTACTGTTCTTGTCCGTTTGCTAAGCAGAGTTGAACTAGATATGGCCCCTGTGTGTAGGAAGCACAGTTCTATTGTTCTGAGCAAGCTCACTGTTCGGACCCCATAGGAAACACAGTAGAGTAGAAGAGTGCTCTTTTCTGAAAAGCAGAGTGTGTTTCTAGTAAGGCAAGCTAGCGTTTATTTCCCAGTTATAAATGGAGTTGAATCACATCCTGTTTTTGGTCCTACGATCAAGAGTTGTTTTCTGGTAAGGAAAGTCACTATTGCATTCCCATTGCCATACACAGTGCAAATAGCACTCGCATCTGTTCCCAGCAAGTACAGTGTATTGGACTGAAGCGGAGCTACTGTTCTTGTCAGTTTCCTAAGCAGAGTTGAACTAGATACGGCCTCTGTGTGTAGAAAGCACAGTTCTTTTTTTCTGAGCAAGCTCACTGTTCGGACCCCATAGGAAAAACAGTCGAGTAGAAGAGTGCTCTTTTCTCAAAAGCAGGGTGTGTTTCTTGTAAGGCGAGCTAGCGTTTGTTTCCCAGTCCTAAAAGGAGTTGAAACACATGCAGTTTATTGTCCTACGAGCAAGAGTTGTTTTCTGGTAAGAAGAGTCACTATTGCGCTCCCAATGTCATACACAGGGCAAATAGCACTGGCGTCTGTTCCCAGCATGTACAGTGTATTGGACTGAAGAGCATCTACTGTTCTTTTCAGTTTCCTAAGCAGAATTGAACTAGATATGGCCGTATTTGTATGAAGCACAGTTCTTTTGTTCTGAGCAAGCTCACTGTTCTGGTCCTATAGAAAACACAGTAGAGTAGAAGAGTGCTCTTTTCTCAAAAGCAGAGTGTGTTTCTTGTAAGGCGAGCTCGTGTTTGTTTCCCAGTCCTAAGTGGAGTTGAATCACATGCAGTTTATTTTTCTACGAGCAAGAGTTGTTTTCTGGTAAGAAGAGTCACTATTGTGCTCCCATTGTCATACACAGGGCAAATAGCACTGGCGTCTGTTCCCAGCCTATACAGTGTATTGAACTGAAGAGGAGCTACTGTTCTTGTCAGTTTCCTAAGCAGAGGTGAACTACATATGGCCCCTGTTTGTAGGAAGCACAGTTCTTTTGTTCTGAGCAAGCTCACTCTTCTGACCCCATAGGAAACACATTAGATTAGAAGAGTCCTCTTTTCTCAAAAGGAGAGTGTGTTTCTTGTAACGCGTGCTAGTGTTTGTTTCCCAGTCAGAAATGGAGTTGAATCCCATGCATTTTCTGGTCCAACAAGCAAGAGTTGTTTTCTTGTAAGAAGAGTCACTATTGTGCTCCCATTGTCATACACAGGGCAAATAGCACTGGCGTCTGTTCCCAGCCTATACAGTGTATTGAACTGAAGAGGAGCTACTGTTCTTGTCAGTTTCCTAAGCAGAGGTGAACTACATATGGCCTCTGTTTGTAGGAAGCACAGTTCTTTTGTTCTGAGCAAGCTCACTCTTCTGACCCCATAGGAAACACATTAGATTAGAAGAGTCCTCTTTTCTCAAAAGGAGAGTGTGTTTCTTGTAACGCGTGCTAGTGTTTGTTTCCCAGTCAGAAATGGAGTTGAATCCCATGCATTTTCTGGTCCAACAAGCAAGAGTTGTTTTCTTGTAAGAAGAGTCACTATTGCGCTCCCATTGTCATACACAGGGCAAATAGCACTGGCGTCTGTTCCCAGCATATACAGTGTATTGAACTGAAGAGGAGCTACTGTTCTTGTCAGTTTCCTAAGCAGAGTTGAACTAGATATGGCCCGTGTGTTTAGGAAGCACAGTTCTTTTGTTCTGAGCAAGCTCACTGTTCGGGCCTTATAGGATACACAGTAGAGCAGAAGAGTGCTCTTTTCTCAAAAGCAGAGTGTGTTTCTTGTAAGGAGAGCTAGCATTTGTTTCCCAGTACTAAATGGAGTTGAATCACATCCAGTTTCTGGTCCTACGAGCAAGAGTTGTTTTCTGGTAAGAAGAGTCACTATTGCACTCCCATTTTCATATACAGGACAAATAGCACTGGCGTCAGTTCCCAGCATGTACAGTGTATTGGACTGAAGAGGATCTACTGTTCTTGTCAGTTTCCTAAGCAGAATTGAACTGGATATGGCCTTTTTTGTAGGAAGCACAGTTCTTTTGTTCTGAGCAAAATCACTGTTCTGGCCCTATAGGAAACACAGTAGAGTTGAAGAGTGCTCTTTTCTGAAAAGCAGAGTGTGTTTCTTGTAAGGCGAGCTAGCGTTTGTTTCCCAGTCCTAAATGGAGTTGAATCACATGCAATTTTTGGTCCTATGAACAAGAGTTGTTTTCTGGTAAGAAAAGTCACTATTGCACTCCCATTGCCATACACAGTGCAAAGAGCACTTTCGTCTGTTCCCAGCAAGTACAGTGTATTGGACTGAAGCAGAGCTACTGTTCTTGTCAGTTTCCTAATCAGAGTTGAACTAGATATGGCCCGTGTGTGTAGGAAGCACAGTTCTTTTGTTCTCAGCAAGCTCACTGTTCAGACCCCATAGGAAACACAGTAGAGTAGAAGAGTGCTCTTTTCTCAAAATCAGAGTGTGTTCCTTGTAAGGCGAGCTAGCGTTTGTTTCCCAGTCCTAAATGGAGTTGAATCACATGCAGATTCTTGTCCTACGAGCAAGAGTTGTTTTCTGGTAAGAAGAGTCACTATTGCGCTCCCATTGTCATACACAGGGCAAATAGCTCTGGCATCTGTTCCCAGCATGTACAGTGTATTGGACTGAACAGGAGCTACTGTTCTTTTCAGTTTCCTAAGCAGAATTGAACTAGATATGCCCGTATTTGTATGAAGCACAGTTCTTTTGTTCTCAGCAAGCTCACTGTTCTGGCCCTATAGGAAACACAGTAGAGTAGAAGAGTGCTCTTTTCTCAAAAGCAGAGTGTGTTTCTTGTAAGGCGAGCTAGCGTTTGTTTCCCAGTCCTAAATGGAGTTGAATCACATGCAGTTTTTGGTCCTATGAGCAAGAGTTGTTTTCTGGTAAGGAAAGTCACTATTGCGCTCCCATTTCCATACACAGTGCAAATAGCACTCGCGTCTGTTCAAAGCTAGTACAGTGTATTGGACTGAAGCGGAGCTACTGTTCTTGTCAGTTTGCTAAGCAGAGTTGAAGTAGATATGGCCCCTGTGTGTAGGAAGCACAGTTCTATTGTTCTGAGCAAGCACACTGTTCGGACCCCATAGGAAACACAGTAGAGTAGAAGACTGCTCTTTTCTCAAAAGCAGAGTGTGTTTCTAGTAAGGGAAGCTAGCGTTTATTTCCCAGTCCTAAATGGAGTTCAAACACATCCTGTTTTTGGTCCTACGAGTAAGAGTTGTTTTCTGGTAAGGAAAGTCACTATTGCACTCCCATTGCCATACACAGTGCAAATAGCACTCGCATCTGTTCCCAGCAAGTACAGTGTATTGGACTGAAGAGGAGCTACTGTTCTTGTCAATTTCCTAAGCAGAGTTGAACTAGATATGGCCCCTGTGTGTAGAAGCACAGTTCTTTTGTTCTGAGCAATGTCACTATTCTGGCCCCATAGGATACACAGTAGAGTAGAAGAGTGCTCTTTTCTCAAAAGCAGAGTGTGTTTCTTGTAAGGAGAGCTAGCGTTTGTTTCCCAGTCCTAAATGGAGTTGAATCACATGCAGTTTCTGGTCCTACGAGCAAGAGTTGTTTTCTGGTAAGGAAAGTCACTATTGCACTCCCATTTTCATACACAGGACAAATAGCACTGGCGTCTGTTCCCAGCATGTACAGTGTATTGGACTGAAGAGGAGATACTGTTCTTGTCAGTTTCCTAAGCAGAGTTGAACTACGTATGGTCCGTGTGTGTAGGAAGCACAGTTCTTTTGTTCTGAGCAAGCTCACTGTTGGGACACCAAGGGAAACACAGTAGAGTAGAAGAGTGCTCTTTTCTCAAAAGCAGAGTGTGTTTCTTGTAAGGCGAGCTAGCATTTGTTTCCCAGTCCTAAATGGAGCTGAATCACATGCAGTTTCTGGTCCTACGAGCAAGAGTTGTTTTCTGGTAAGGAAAGTCACTATTGCGCTCCCATTGCCATACACAGTGCCAATAGCACTCGCGTCTGTTCCCAGCAAGTACAGTGTATTGGACTGAAGAGGAGCTACTGTTCTTGTCAGTTTCCTAAGCAGAGTTGAACTAGATATGGCCCGTGTGTGTAGGAAGCACAGTTCTTTTGTTCTGAGCAAGCTCAATGTTCGGACCGCATAGGAAACACAGTAGAGTAGAAGAGTGCTCTTTTCTCAAAAGCAGAGTGTGTTTCTTGTAAGGCGAGCTAGCGTTTGTTTCCCAGTCCTAAATGGAGTTGAATCACATGCAGTTTTTGGTCCTACGAGCAAGAGTTGTTTCTGGTAAGGAGAGTCACTCTTGCGCTCCCTTTGCCATACACAGCGCAAATAGCACTCGCGTCTGTTCCAGCAAGTACAGTGTATTGGACTGAAGAGGAGATACTGTTCTTGTCAGTTTCCTAAGCAGAGTTGAACTAGATATGGCCCATGTGTGTAGGAAGCACAGTTCTTTTGTTCTGAGCAAGCTCACTGTTCGGACCCCATAGGAAACACACTAGAGTAGAAGAGTGCTCTTTTCTCAAAAGCAGAGTGTGTTTCTTGTAAGGCGAGCTAGCGTTTGTTTCCCAGTCCTAAATGGAGTTGAATCACATGCAGTTTTTGGTCCTATGAGCAAGAGTTGTTTTCTGGTATAAAAAAGTCACTATTGCGCTCCCATTTCCATACACAATTCTAATAGCACTCGCTCCTGTTCCCAGCAAGTGCAGTGTATTGGACTGAAGAGGAGCTACTGTTCTTGTCAGTTTCCTAAGCAGAGTTGAACTAGATATGGCCCATGTGTGTAGTAAGCACAGTTCTTTTGTTCTGAGCAAGCTCACTGTTCGGACCCCATAGGAAAAACAGTAGAGTAGAAGAGTGCTCTTTTCTCAAATCAGAGTGTGTTTCTTGTAAGGCGAGCTAGCATTTGTATCCCAGTCCTAAATGGAGTTGAATCACATGCAGTTTCTTGTCCTACAAGCAAGAGTTGTTTTCTGGTAAGAAGAGTCACTATTGCGCTCCCATTGTCATACACGGTGCAAATAGCTCTGTCGTCTTTTCCCAGCATGTACAGTGTATTGGACTGAACAGGAGCTACTGTTCTTTTCAGTTTCCTAAGCAGAATTGAACTAGATATGGCAGTATTTGTATGAAGCACAGTTCTTTTGTTCTGAGCAGGCTCACTGTTCTGGCCCTATAGGAAACACAGTAGAGTAGAAGAGTGCTCTTTTCTCAAAAGCAGAGTGTGCTTCTTGTAAGGCGAGCTAGCGTTTGTTTCCCAGTACTAAATGGAGTTGAATCACATGCAGTTTTTGGTCCTACGAGCAAGAGTTGTTTTCTGGTAATAAATTCACTATTGCGCTCCCATTGCCAAAAACAGTGCAAATAGCACTCGCATCTGTTCCCAGCAAATACAGTGTATTTGACTGAAGCGGAGCTACTGTTCTTGTCAGTTTCCTAAGCAGAGTTGAACTAGATATGGCCCGTGTGTGTAGGAAGCACAGTTCTTTGGTCTGAGCAAGCTCACTGTTCGGACCCCATAGGAAACACAGTAGAGTAGAAGAGTGCTCTTTTCCCAAAAGCAGAGTGTGTTTCTTGTAAGGCGAGCTAGTGTTTGTTTCCCAGTCAGAAATGGAGTTGAATCCCATGCAGTTTCTGGTCCTACGAGCAAGAGGTATTTTCTGGTAAGGAATGTCACTATTGCACTCCCATTTCCATATACAGTGCAAATAGCACTCGCATCTGTTCCCAGCAAGTACAGTGTATTGGACTGAAGCGGAGCTACTGTTCTTGTCAGTTTCCTAAGCAGAGATGAACTAGATATGGCCCGTGTGTGTAGGAAGCACAGTTCTTTTGTTCTGAGCAAGCACACTGTTCAGACCCCCTAGGAAACACAGTAGAGTAGAAGAGCGCTCTTTTCTCAAAAGCAGAGTGTGTTTTTTGTAAGACGAGATAGCGTTTGTTTCCCAGTCCTAAATGGAGTTGAATCACATGCAGTTTTTTGTCCTACGGCCAAGAGTTGTTTTCTGGTAAGGAAAGTCACTATTGCGCTCCCATTTACATACACAGTGAAAATAGCACTCGCGTCTGTTCCCAGCAAGTACAGTGTATTGGACTGAATAGGAGCTACTGTTCTTGTCAGTTTCCTAAGCTGAGTTGAACTACATATGGTCCGTGTGTGTAGGAAGCACAGTCGTTTTGTTCTGAGCAAGCTCACTGTTCGGACCCCAAAGGAAACACAGTAGAGTAGAAGAGTGCTCTTTTCTCAAAAGCAGAGTGTGTTTCTTGTAAGGAGAGCTAGCGTTTGTTTCCCAGTCCTAAATGGAGTTGAATCACATGCAGTTTCTTGTCCTACAAGCAAGAGTTGTTTTCTGATAAGAAGAGTCACTATTGCGCTCCCATTGTCATACACAGGGCAAATAGCACTGGCGTCTGTTCCCAGCATATACAGTGTATTGGACTGAAGAGTATCTACTGTTCTTGTCAGTTTCCTAAGCAGAATTGTACTAGATATAGCCCTATTAGTAGGAAGCACAGTTCTTTTGTTCTGAGCAAACTCACTGTTCTGGCCCTATAGGAAACACCGTAGCGTAGAAGAGTGCTCTTTTCTCAAAAGCAGAGTGTGTTTCTTGTAAGGCGAGCTAGTGTTTGTTTCCCAGTCAGAAATGGAGTTGAATCCCATGCAGTTTCTGTTCCTAGGAGCAAGAGGTATTTTCTGGTAAGGAAAGTCACTATTGCGCTCCCATTTACATACACAGTGCAAATAGCACTCGCGTCTGTTCCCAGCAAGTACAGTGTATTGGACTGAATAGGAGCTACTGTTCTTGTCAGTTTCCTAAGCAGAGTTGAACTACATATGATCCGTGTGTGTAGGAAGCACAGTTCTTTTGTTCTGAGCAAGCTCACTGTTAGGACCCCAAAGGAAACACAGTACAGTAGAAGAGTGCTCTTTTCTCAAAAGCAGAGTGTGTTTCTTGTAAGGCGAGCTAGCGTTTGTTTCCCAGTCCTAAATGGAGCTGAATCACATGCAGTTTCTGGTCCTACGAGCAATAGTTGTTTTCTGGTAAGTAAAGTTACTATTGCGCTCCCATTTCCATACACAGTGCAAATAGCACTCGCGTCTGTTCCCAGCAAGTACAGTGTATTGGACTGAAGAGGAGCTACTGTTCTTGTCAGTTTCCTAAGCAGAGATGAACTAGATATGGCCCGTGTGTGTAGGAAGCACAGTTCTTTTGTTCTGAGCAAGCACACTGTTCAGACCCCCTAGGAAACACAGTAGAGTAGAAGAGTGCTCTTTTCTCAAAAGCAGAGTGTGTTTTTTGTAAGACGAGATAGCGTTTATTTCCCAGTCCTAAATGGAGTTGAATCACATGCAGTTTTTTGTCCTACGGCCAAGAGTTGTTTTCTGGTAAGGAAAGTCACTATTGTGCTCCCATTTACATACACAGTGCAAATAGCACTCGCGTATGTTCCCAGCAAGTACAGTGTATTGGACTGAATAGGAGCTACTGTTCTTGTCAGTTTCCTAAGCAGAGTTGAACTACATATGGTCCGTGTGTGTAGGAAGCACAGTCATTTTGTTCTGAGCAAGCTCACTGTTCGGACCCCAAAGGAAACACACTAGTGTAGAAGAGTGCTCTTTTCTCAAAAGCAGAGTGTGTTTCTTGTAAGGAGAGCTAGCGTTTGTTTCCCAGTCCTAAATGGAGTTGAATCACATGCAGTTTCTTGTCCTACAAGCAAGAGTTGTTTTCTGGTAAGAAGAGTCACTATTGCGCTCCCATTGTCATACACAGGGCAAATAGCACTGGCGTCTGTTCCCAGCATATACAGTGTATTGGACTGAAGAGGATCTACTGTTCTTGTCAGTTTCCTAAGCAGAATTGTACTAGATATAGCCGTATTTTTAGGAAGCACAGTTCTTTTGTTCTGAGCAAACTCACTGTTCTGGCCCTATAGGAAACACCGTAGCATAGAAGAGTGCTCTTTTCTCAAAAGCAGAGTGTGTTTCTTGTAAGGCGAGCTAGTGTTTGTTTCCCAGTCAGAAATGGAGTTGAATCCCATGCAGTTTCTGTTCCTAGGAGCAAGAGGTGTTTTCTGGTAAGGAAAGTCACTATTGCGCTCCCATTTACATACACAGTGCAAAGAGCACTCGCGTCTGTTCCCAGCAAGTACAGTGTATTGGACTGAATAGGAGCTACTGTTCTTGTCAGTTTCCTAAGCAGAGTTGAACTACATATGGTCCGTGTGTGTAGGAAGCACAGTTCTTTTGTTCTGAGCAAGCTCACTGTTAGGACCCCAAAGGAAACACAGTACAGTAGAAGAGTGCTCTTTTCTCAAAAGCAGAGTGTGTTTCTTGTAAGGCGAGCTAGCGTTTGTTTCCCAGTCCTAAATGGAGCTGAATCACATGCAGTTTCTGGTCCTACGAGCAATAGTTGTTTTCTGGTAAGTAAAGTCACTATTGCGCTCCCATTTCCATACACAGTGCAAATAGCACTAGCGTCTGTTCCCAGCAAGTACAGTGTATTGGACTGAAGAGGAGCTACTGTTCTTGTCAGTTTCCTAAGCAGAGTTGAACTAGATATGGCCCGTGTGTGTAGGAAGCACAGTTCTTTTGTTCTGAGCAAGCTCAATGTTCGGACCCCATAGGAAACACAGTAGAGTAGAAGAGTGCTCTTTTCTCAAAAGCAGAGTGTGTTTATTGTAAGGCAAGCTAGCGTTAGTTTCCCAGTCCTAAATGGAGTTGAATCACATGCAGTTTCTTGTCCTACGAGCAAGAGTTGTTTTCTGGTAATAAGAGTCACTATTGCGCTCCCCTTGTCATACACAGGGCAAATAGCACTGGTGTCTGTTCCCAGAATGTACAGTGTATTGCACTGAACAGGAGCTACTGTTCTTTTCTGTTTCCTAAGCAGAATTGAACTAGATATGGCAGTATTTGTATGAAGCACAGTTCTTTTGTTCTGAGCAATCTCACTGTTCTTGCCCTATAGGAAACACAGTAGAGTAGAAGAGTGCTCTTTTCTCAAAAGCAGAGTGTGTTTCTTGTAAGGCGAGCTAGCATTTGTTTCCCAGTCCTAAAAGGATTTGAATCACATGCAGTTTTTGGTCCTACGAGCAAGAGTTGTTTTCTGGTAAGGAAAGTCACTATTGAGCTCCCATTGTCGTACACAGGGCAAATAGCACTGGCGTCTGTTCCCAGCAAGTACAGTGTATTGGACTGAATAGGAGCTACTGTTCTTGTCAGTTTCCTAAGCAGAGTTGAACTAGATATGGCCCCTGTGTGTAGGAAGCACAGTTCTTTTGTTCTGAGCAAGCTCACTGTTCGGACCACATAGAAAAGACATTAGGGTAGAAGAGTGCTCTTTTATGAAAAGCAGAGTGTGTTTCTTATAAGGCGAGCTAGTGTTTGTTTCCCAGTCAGAAATGGAGTTGAATCCCATGCAATTTCTGGTCCTATGAGCAAGAGGTGTTTTCTGATAAGTAGAGTCACTATTGCGCTCCTATTGCCATACACAGTGCAAGTAGCACTCGCGTC
>NW_026735818.1:0-99469 GCF_949786415.1 Peromyscus eremicus | reverse complement strand
CAAAAGAACTGTGCTTCCTACACATGGCCATATCTAGTTCAATTCTGCTTAGGAAACTGAGAAGAACAGTAGATCCTCTTCAGTCCAATACAATGTACTTGCTGGGAACAGACGGCAGTGCTATTTGCACTGTGTATGACAATGGGAGCCCAATAGTGACTCTTCTTACCACAAAACAATTCTTGCTCATAGGACCAGAAACTGCATGTGATTCAACTACATTTAGGACTGGGAAACAAACGCTAGCTCGCCTTACAAGAAACACACTCTGCTTTTGAGAAACGAGCACTCTTCTTCTCTACTGTGTTTCCTATGGGGTCCGAACAGTGAGCTTGGTCAGAACAAAAGAACTGTGCTTCCTACACACACTGGCCATATCTAGTTCAACTCTGCTTAGGAAACCACAAGAACAGTAGCTCCTCTTCAGTCCAATACACTGCACTTGCTGGGAACAGACGCGAGTGCTATTTGCACTGTGTATGGCAATGGGAGCGCAATAGTGACTCTTCTTACCAGAAAACAACTCTTGCTCGTAGGACCAGAAACTGCATGTGATTCAACTCCATTTCTGACTGGGAAACAAACGCTAGCTAGCCTTACAAGAAACACACTCTGCTTTTGAGAAAACGGCACTCTTCTACTCTACTGTGTTTCCTGTGGGGTCAGAACAGTGAGCTTGGTCAGACCAAAGAACTGTGCTTCCTACACAAACGGGCCATATCTAGTTCAACTCTGCTTAGGAAACTGACAAGAACAGTAGCTCCTCTTCAATCCAATACACTGCAATTGCTGAGAACAGACGCGAGTGCTATTTGCACTGCCTATGGCAATGGGAGTGCAATAGTGACTCTTCTTACCAGAAAAAAACTATTGCTCGTAGGACCAGAAACTGCATGTAATTCAACTCCATTTCTGACTGGGAAACAAACGCTTACTCGCCTTACAAGAAACACACTCTGCTTTTGAGAAAAGAGCACTCTTCTACTCTACTGTGTTTCCTATAGGGCCAGAACAGTGAGCTTGCTCAGAACAAAAGAACTGTGCTTCCTACACGCATGGGCCATATCTAGTTCAACTCTGCTTAGGAAACTGACGAGAACAGTAGATCCTCTTCAGTCCAATACACTGTACTTGCTGGGAACAGACGCGAGTGCTATTTGCACTGTGTATGGCAATGGATGCACAATAGTGACTCTTCTTACCTGAAAACAACTCTTGCTCTTAGGACCTGAAACTGCATTTGATTCAATCCACTTAGGACTGGGAAACAAATGCTAGCTCGCCTTACAAGAAACACGCTCTGCTGTGAGAAAAGGGCACACTTCTACTCTACTGTGTTTCCTATGCGGTCCTAACAGTGAGCTTGCTCAGAACAAATGAACCGTGCTTCCAAACACACGGGCCATATCTAGTTCAACTCTGCTTATGAACCATGACAAGAACAGTAGATCCTCTTCAGTCCAATACACTGTACTTGCTGGGAACAGACGCCCGTGCTATTTGCACTGTGAATGACAATGGAGCGCAATAGTGACTCTTCTTACCAGAAAACAACTCTTGCTCGTAGGACCAGAAACTGCATGTGATTCAACTCCATTTAGGACTGGGAAACAAACGCTAGCTCGCCTTACAAGAAACACACTCTGCTTTTGAGAAAAGAGCACTCTTCTACTCTACTGTGTTTCCTATAGTGCCAAAACAGTGAGCTTGCAAAGAACAAAAGAACTGTGCTTCCTACACACACGGGCCATATCTAGTTCAACTCTGCTTAGGAAACTGACAAGAACAGTAGCACCTCTTCAGTCCAATACACTGTACTTGCTGGGAACAGACGCGAGTGCTATTTGCTCTGAGTACGGCAATGGGAGCACAATAGTGACTCTTCTTACCAGAAAACAACTCTTGCTCTTAGGACCAGAAACTGCATGGGATTCAACTCCATTTAGTACTGGGAAACAAACGCTAGCTCGCCTTACAAGAAACACACTCTGCTTTTGAGAAAAAAGCACTCTTCTTCTCTACTGTGTTTCCTATGGGGTCTAAACAGAGAACTTGCTCAGAACAAAAGAACTGTGCTTCCTACACACACGGGCCATATCTAGTTCAACTCTGCTTAGGAACCTGACAAGAGCAGTAGATCCTCTTCAGTCCAATACACTGTACTTGTTGGAACCAGAAGCGAGTGCTATTTGTACTGTGTATGGCAATGGGAGCACAATAGTGACTCTTCTTACCAGAAAACAACTCTTGCTCGTAGGACCAAAAACTGCATGTGATTCAACTCCATTTAGGACTGGGAAAAAAACGCTAGCTCAGCTTACAAGAAACACACTCTGCTTTTGAGAAAAGAGCACTCTTCTACTCTACTGTGTTTCCTATGGGTTTCGAACAGTGAGCTTGCTCAGAACAAAAGAACTGTGCTTCCTACACACACGGGCCATATCTAGTTCAACTCTGCTTAGGAAACTGACAAGAACAGTAGCTCCCCTTCAGTCCAATACACTGTACTTGCCTTGAAAAGACGCGAGTGCTATTTGTACTGTGTATGGAAATGGGAGCGCAATAGTGACTCTTCTTACCAGAAAACAACTCTTGCTCGTAGGAACAAAAACTGCAATTGATTCAACTCCATTTAGGACTGGGAAACAAATGCTAGCTCGCCTTACAAGAAACACACTCTGCTTTTGAGAAAAGAGCACTCTTCTACTCTAATGTGTTTCCTATAGGGCCAGAACAGTGAGCTTGCTCAGAACAAAAGAAATGTGCTACCTACACACATGGTCCATATCTAGTTCAACTCTGCTTAGGAAACTGACAAGAACAGTATGTCCTCTTCAGTCCAATACACTGTACTTACTGGGAACAGACGCGAGTGCTATTTGCACTGTGTATGGCAAGGGGGCACAATAGTGACTCTTCTTGCCAGAAAACAACTCTTGCTCTTAGGACCAGAAACTGCATTTGATTCAATCCACTCAGGACTGGGAAACAAATGCTAGCTCGCCTTAGAAGAAACACACTCTGCTTTTGAGAATAGGGCACACTACTTCTCTACTGTGTTTCCTATGGGGTCCAAACAGTGAGCTTGCTCAGAACAAAAGATTTGTGCTTCCTACACACAGGGGTCATATCTAGTTCAACTCTGTTTAGGAAACTGACAAGAACAGTAGCTTCTCTTCAGTCCAATACACTGTACTTGCTGGGAACAGACGCGAGTGCTATTTGCACTGTGTATGGCAATGGGAGCGCAATAGTGACTTTCCTTACCAGAAAACAACTCTTGCTCGTAGGACCTGAAACTCCATGTGATTCAACTCCATTTATTACTGGGAAAGAAATGCTAGCTTGCCATACAAGAAACACACTCTGCTATTGAGAAAACAGCACTCTTCTACTCTACTGTGTTTCCTATAGCGCCAGAACAATGAGCTTGCTCAGAACAAAAGAACTGTGCTTCCTACACATGGCCATATCTAGTTCAATTCTGCATAGGAAACTGACAAGAACAGTAGATCCTCTTCAGTCCAATACAATGTACTTGCTGGGAACAGACGGCAGTGCTATTTGCACTGTGTATGACAATGGGAGCCCAATAGTGACTCTTCTTACCACAAAACAATTCTTGCTCGTAGGACCAGAAACTGCATGTGATTCAACTCCATTTAGGACTGGGAAACAAACGCTAGCTCGCCTTACAAGAAACACACTCTGCTTTTGAGAAACGAGCACTCTTCTTCTCTACTGTGTTTCCTATGGGGTCCGAACAGTGAGCTTGGTCAGAACAAAAGAACTGTGCTTCCTACACACACTGGCCATATCTAGTTCAACTCTGCTTAGGAAACCACAAGAACAGTAGCTCCTCTTCAGTCCAATACACTGCACTTGCTGGGAACAGATGCGAGTGCTATTTGCACTGTGTATGGCAATGGGAGCGCAATAGTGACTCTTCTTACCAGAAAACAACTCTTGCTCGTAGGACCAGAAACTGCATGTGATTCAACTCCATTTCTGACTGGGAAACAAACGCTAGCTAGCCTTACAAGAAACACACTCTGCTTTTGAGAAAACGGCACTCTTCTACTCTACTGTGTTTCCTGTGGGGTCAGAACAGTGAGCGTGGTCAGACCAAAGAACTGTGCTTCCTACACAAACGGGCCATATCTAGTTCAACTCTGCTTAGGAAACTGACAAGAACAGTAGCTCCTCTTCAATCCAATACACTGCAATTGCTGAGAACAGACGCGAGTGCTATTTGCACTGCCTATGGCAATGGGAGCGCAATAGTGACTCTTCTTACCAGAAAAAAACTATTGCTCGTAGGACCAGAAACTGCATGTAATTCAACTCCATTTCTGACTGGGAAACAAACGCTTACTCGCCTTACAAGAAACACACTCTGCTTTTGAGAAAAGAGCACTCTTCTACTCTACTGTGTTTCCTATAGGGCCAGAACAGTGAGCTTGCTCAGAACAAAAGAACTGTGCTTCCTACACGCACGGGCCATATCTAGTTCAACTCTGCTTAGGAAACTGACGAGAACAGTAGATCCTCTTCAGTCCAATACACTGTACTTGCTGGGAACAGACGCGAGTGCTATTTGCACTGTGTATGGCAATGGATGCACAATAGTGACTCTTCTTACCTGAAAACAACTCTTGCTCTTAGGACCTGAAACTGCATTTGATTCAATCCACTTAGGACTGGGAAACAAATGCTAGCTCGCCTTACAAGAAACACGCTCTGCTGTGAGAAAAGGGCACACTTCTACTCTACTGTGTTTCCTATGCGGTCGTAACAGTGAGCTTGCTCAGAACAAATGAACCGTGCTTCCAAACACACGGGCCATATCTAGTTCAACTCTGCTTAGGAACCTGACAAGAACAGTAGATCCTCTTCAGTCCAATACACTGTACTTGCTGGGAACAGACGCCAGTGCTATTTGCACTGTGAATGACAATGGGAGCGCAATAGTGACTCTTCTTACCAGAAAACAACTCTTGCTCGTAGGACCAGAAACTGCATGTGATTCAACTCCATTTAGGACTGGGAAACAAACGCTAGCTCGCCTTACAAGAAACACACTCTGCTTTTGAGAAAAGAGCACTCTTCTACTCTACTGTGTTTCCTATAGTGCCAAAACAGTGAGCTTGCAAAGAACAAAAGAACTGTGCTTCCTACACACACGGGCCATATCTAGTTCAACTCTGCTTAGGAAACTGACAAGAACAGTAGCACCTCTTCAGTCCAATACACTGTACTTGCTGCGAACAGACGCGAGTGCTATTTGCTCTGAGTACGGCAATGGGAGCACAATAGTGACTCTTCTTACCAGAAAACAACTCTTGCTCTTAGGACCAGAAACTGCATGGGATTCAACTCCATTTAGGACTGGGAAACAAACGCTAGCTCGCCTTACAAGAAACACACTCTGCTTTTGAGAAAAAAGCACTCTTCTTCTCTACTGTGTTTCCTATGGGGTCTAAACAGAGAACTTGCTCAGAACAAAAGAACTGTGCTTCCTACACACACGGGCCATATCTAGTTCAACTCTGCTTAGGAACCTGACAAGAGCAGTAGCTCCTCTTCAGTCCAATACACTGTACTTGCTGGAACCAGAAGCGAGTGCTATTTGTACTGTGTATGGCAATGGGAGCACAATAGTGACTCTTCTTACCAGAAAACAACTCTTGCTCGTAGGTCCAAAAACTGCATGTGATTCAACTCCATTTAGGACTGGGAAAAAAACGCTAGCTCACCTTACAAGAAACACACTCTGCTTTTGAGAAAAGAGCACTCTTCTACTCTACTGTGTTTCCTATGGGTTTCGAACAGTGAGCTTGCTCAGAACAAAAGAACTGTGCTTCCTACACACACGGGCCATATCTAGTTCAACTCTGCTTAGGAAACTGACAAGAACAGTAGCTCCCCTTCAGTCCAATACACTGTACTTGCTGGGAAAAGACGCGAGTGCTATTTGTACTGTGTATGGAAATGGGAGCGCAATAGTGACTCTTCTTACCAGAAAACAACTCTTGCTCATAGGAACAAAAACTGCAATTGATTCAACTCCATTTAGGACTGGGAAACAAATGCTAGCTCGCCTTACAAGAAACACACTCTGCTTTTGAGAAAAGAGCACTCTTCTACTCTAATGTGTTTCCTATAGGGCCAGAACAGTGAGCTTGCTCAGAACAAAAGAAATGTGCTACCTACACACATGGTCCATATCTAGTTCAACTCTGCTTAGGAAACTGACGAGAACAGTATGTCCTCTTCAGTCCAATATACTGTACTTACTGGGAACAGACGCGAGTGCTATTTGCACTGTGTATGGCAAGGGGGCACAATAGTGACTCTTCTTGCCAGAAAACAACTCTTGCTCTTAGGACCAGAAACTGCATTTGATTCAATCCACTCAGGACTGGGAAACAAATGCTAGCTCGCCTTAGAAGAAACACACTCTGCTTTTGAGAATAGGGCACACTACTTCTCTACTGTGTTTCCTATGGGGTCCAAACAGTGAGCTTGCTCAGAACAAAAGATTTGTGCTTCCTACACACAGGGGTCATATCTAGTTCAACTCTGCTTAGGAAACTGACAAGAACAGTAGCTTCTCTTCAGTCCAATACACTGTACTTGCTGGGAACAGACGCGAGTGCTATTTGCACTGTGTATGGCAATGGGAGCGCAATAGTGACTTTCCTTTTCAGAAAACAACTCTTGCTCGTAGGACCTGAAACTCCATGTGATTCAACTCCATTTATTACTGGGAAAGAAATGCTAGCTTGCCGTACAAGAAACACACTCTGCTTTTGAGAAAACAGCACTCTTCTACTCTACTGTGTTTCCTATAGCGCCAGAACAATGAGCTTGCTCAGAACAAAAGAACTGTGCTTCCTACACATGGCCATATCTAGTTCAATTCTGCTTAGGAAACTGACAAGAACAGTAGATCCTCTTCAGTCCAATACAATGTACTTGCTGGGAACAGACGGCAGTGCTATTTGCACTGTGTATGACAATGGGAGCCCAATAGTGACTCTTCTTACCACAAAACAATTCTTGCTCGTAGGACCAGAAACTGCATGTGATTCAACTACATTTAGGACTGGGAAACAAATGCTAGCTCGGCTTACGAGAAACACACTCTGATTTTGTGGAAAGAACACTCTTCTACTCTATTGTGTTTCCCATAGGGCCAGAACAGTGAGCTTGCTGAGTACAAAAGAACTGTGCTTCCTACACACGGGCCATATCTAGTTCAACTCTGCTTAGGATCCTGACAAGAACAGTAGCTCTTGCTCGTAGGACCAGAAACTGCATGTGATTCCACTCCATTTAGGATTGGGAAACAAACGCTAGCTCGCGTTACAAGAAACACATTCTGCCTTTGAGAATAGGGCACACATCTACTCTACTGTGTTTTGTATGGTGTCCAAAGAGTGAGCTTGCTCAGAACAGAAGAACTGTGCTTCCTACACAATGGGCCATATCTAGTTCAACTCTGCTTAGGAACCTGACAAGAACAGTAGATCCTCTTCAGTCCAATACACTGTACATGCTGGGAACAGAAGCCAGTGCTATTTGCCCTGTGTATGACAATGGGAGCACAATAGTGACTCTTCTTACCAGAAAACAACCCTTGCTTGTAGGACCAGAAACTGCATGTGATTCAACTCCATTTAGGACTGGGAAACAAACGCTAGCTTGCCTTACAAGAAAATCACTCTGCTTTTGAGAAAAGAGCACTCTTCTACTCTACTGTGTTTCCTATAGGGCCAGAACAGTGAGCTTGCTCAGAAGAAAAGAACTGTGCTTCCTACACACACGGGCCATATCTAGTTCAACTCTGCTTAGGAAACTGATGAGAACAGTAGCTCCTCTTCAGTCCAATACACTGTATTTGCTAGGAACATATGCGAGTGCTATTTGCACTGTGTACAGCAATGGGAGCGCAATAGTTACTCTTCTTACCAGAAAACAACTCTTGCTCGTAGGACCAGAAACTGAATGTCATTCAACTCCATTTAGGACTGGGAAACAAATGCTAGCTCGCCTTAAAAGAAACATACTCTTCTTTTTGAGTAAAGTGCACTCTTCAACTCTACTGTGTTTTCTATGGGGTCCGAACTGTGAGCTTGCTGAGAACAAAAGAACTGTGCTTACTCCACACTGGCGCCATATCTAATTCAACTCTGCTTAGGAAAATGACAAGAACAGTAGCGCCTCTTCAGCCCAATACACTGTACTTGCTGGGAAAAGATGCGAGTGCTATTTGCACTGTGTATGGCAATGGGAGCACAATAGTGACTTTCCTTACCAGAAAACAACTCTTGCGTGTAGGACCAAAAACTGCATGTGATTCAACTCCATTTAGAACTTGGAAACAAATGCTAGCTCGCCTTACAAGAAACACACTCTGCTTTTGAGGAAACAGCACTCTTCTACTCTACTGTGTTTCCTTTAGGGCCAGAACAGTGAGCTTGAAGAGAACAAAAGAACTGTGCTTCCTACACACACAGGCCATATCTAGTTCAATTCTCCTTAGGAAACTGACAAGAACAGTAGATCCTCTTCAGTCAAATACACTGTACTTGCTGGGAACAGACGCCAGTGCTATTTGCCCTGTGTATGACAATGGGAGCGCAATAGTGACTCTTCTTACCACAAAACAACTCTTGCTCGTAGGACCAGAAAATGCATGTGATTCCACTCCATTTAGGATTGGGAAACAAACACTAGCTCGCGTTACAAGAAACACATTCTTCTTTTGAGAATAGGGCACACATCTACTCTACTGTGTTTCCTATGGTGTCCAAACAGTGAGCTTGCTCAGAACAAAAGAACTGTGCTTCCTACACACGGCCATATCTAGTTCAATTCTGCTTAGGAAACTGACAAGAACAGTAGATCCTCTTAAGTCCAATACACTGTACTTGCTGGTAACAGACGCCAGTGCTATTTGCACAATGTATGACAATGGGAGCAAATAGTGACTCTTCTTACCACAAAACAATTCTTGCTCGTAGGACCAGAAACTGCATGTGATTCAACTACATTTAGGACTGGGAAACAAATGCTAGCTCGACTTATGAGAAACACACTCTGCTTTTGTGGAAAGAGCACTCTTCTACTCTACTGTGTTTCCTATAGGGCCAGAAAGTGAGCTTGCTGAGTACAAAACAACTGTTCTTCCTACACACACGGGCCATATCTAGTTCAATTCTCCTTAGGAAACTGACAAGAACAGTAGATCCTCTTCAGTCCAATACACTGTACTTGCTGGGAACAGACGCCAGTGCTATTTACCCTGTGTATGACAATGGGAGGGCAATAGTGACTCTTCTTACCACAAAACAACTCTAGCTCGTAGGACCAGAAACTGCATGTGATTCAACTCCATTTAGGATTGGAAAACAAACGCTAGCTCGCCTTATAAGAAACACATTCTGCTTTGAGAATAGGGCACACATCTACTCTACTGTGTTTCCTATGGTGTCCAAACAGTGAGTTTGCTCAGAACAGAAGAACTGTGCTTCCTACACACACGTACCATATCTAGTTACACTCTGCTTAGGAAACTGACAAGAACAGTAGCTCCTCTTCAGTCCAATACACTGTACTTGCTGGAAACAGACGCGAGTGCTATTTGTACTGTGTGTGGCAATGGGAGCGCAATAGTGACTCTTCTTACCAGAAAACAACTCTTGCTCGTAGGACCAGAAACTGCATTTCATTCAACTCCATTTAGGACTGGGAAACAAACGCTAGCTCGCCTTACAAGAAACACACTCTGATTTTGAGAAAAGAGCACTCCTCTACTCTACTGTGTTTCCTATTTTGTTCGAAGAGTGAGCTTGCTCAGAACAAAAGAACTGTGCTTCCTACACACGGTCTATATCGAGTTCAACTCTGCTTAGGAAACTGACAAGAAGAGTAGCTCCTCTTCAGACCAATACACTGTACTTGCTGGAAACAGTGCGAGTGCTATTTGTACTGCATATGGCAATGGGAGCGCAATAGTGACTCTTCTTACCACAAAACAACTCTTGCTCGTAGGACCAGAAACTGCATGTGATTCCACTCCATTTTGGATTGGGAAACAAACACTAGCTCGCATTACAAGAAACACATTCTGCTTTTGAGAATAGGGCACACATCTACTCTACTGTGTTTCCTATGGTGTCCAAACAGTGAGCTTGCTCAGAACAGAAGAACTGTGCTTCCTACACAATGGGCCATATCTAGTTCAACTCTGCTTAGGAACCTGACAAGAACAGTAGATCCTCTTCAGTCCAATACACTGTACATGCTGGGAACAGAAGCCAGTGCTATTTGCCCTGTGTATGACAATGGGAGCACAATAGTGACTCTTCTTACCAGAAAACAACCCTTGCTTGTAGGACCAGAAACTGCATGTGATTCAACTCCATTTAGGACTGGGAAACAAACGCTAGCTCGCCTTACAAGAAAATCACTCTGCTTTTGAGAAAAGAGCACTCTTCTACTCTACTGTGTTTCCTATAGGGCCAGAACAGTGAGCTTGCTCAGAAGAAAAGAACTGTGCTTCCTACACACACGGGCCATATCTAGTTCAACTCTGCTTAGGAAACTGATGAGAACAGTAGCTCCTCTTCAGTCCAATACACTGTATTTGCTAGGAACATATGCGAGTGCTATTTGCACTGTGTACAGCAATGGGAGCGCAATAGTTACTCTTCTTACCAGAAAACAACTCTTGCTCGTAGGACCAGAAACTGAATGTCATTCAACTCCATTTAGGACTGGGAAACAAACGCTAGCTCGCCTTAAAAGAAACATACTCTTCTTTTTGAGTAAAGTGCACTCTTCAACTCTACTGTGTTTTCTATGGGGTCCAAACTGTGAGCTTGCTGAGAACAAAAGAACTGTGCTTCCTCCACACTCGCGCCATATCTAATTCAACTCTGCTTAGGAAAATGACAAGAACAGTAGCTCCTCTTCAGCCCAATACACTGTACTTGCTGGGAAAAGATGCGAGTGCTATTTGCACTGTGTATGGCAATGGGAGCACAATAGTGACTTTCCTTACCAGAAAACAACTCTTGCGTGTAGGACCAAAAACTGCATGTGATTCAACTCCATTTAGAACTTGGAAACAAACGCTAGCTCGCCTTACAAGAAACACACTCTGCTTTTGAGAAAACACCACTCTTCTACTCTACTGTGTTTCCTATGGTGCCAGAACAGTGAGCTTGCTCAGAACAAAAGAACTGTGCTTCCTACACACGGCCATATCTAGTTCAATTCTGCTTAGGAAACTGACAAGAACAGTAGATCCTCTTAAGTCCAATACACTGTACTTGCTGGGAACAGACGCCAGTGCTATTTGCACAATGTATGACAATGGGAGCAAATAGTGACTCTTCTTACCACAAAACAATTCTTGCTCGTAGGACCAGAAACTGCATGTGATTCAACTACATTTAGGACTGGGAAACAAATGCTAGCTCGACTTACGAGAAACACACTCTGCTTTTGTGGAAAGAGCACTCTTCTACTCTACTGTGTTTCCTATAGGGCCAGAACAGTGAGCTTGCTGAGTACAAAAGAACTGTTCTTCCTACACACACGGGCTATATCTAGTTCAATTCTCCTTAGGAAACTGACAAGAACAGTAGATCCTCTTCAGTCCAATACACTGTACTTGCTGGGAACAGACGCCAGTGCTATTTACCCTGTGTATGACAATGGGAGGGCAATAGTGACTCTTCTTACCACAAAACAACTCTTGCTCGTAGGACCAGAAACTGCATGTGATTCAACTCCATTTAGGATTGGAAAACAAACGCTAGCTCGCCTTATAAGAAACACATTCTGCTTTTGAGAATAGGGCACACAACTACTCTACTGTGTTTCCTATGGTGTCCAAACAGTGAGTTTGCTCAGAACAGAAGAACTGTGCTTCCTACACACACGTGCCATATCTAGTTACACTCTGCTTAGGAAACTGACAAGAACAGTAGCTCCTCTTCAGTCCAATACACTGTACTTGCTGGAAACAGACGCGAGTGCTATTTGCAATGTGTATGGCAAAGGGAGTGCAATAGTGACTCTTCTTACCAGAAAACAACTCTTGCTCGTAAGACCAGAAACTGCATGTGTATTTCAACTCCATTTAGGACTGGGAAACTAATGCTAGCTCGCCTTACAAGAAACACACTCTGCTTTTGAGAAAAGAGCACTCTTCTACTCTACTGTGTTTCCTATGGGGTTCAAGCAGTGAGCTTGCTCAGAACAAAAGAACTGTGCTTCCTAAACACACGGGCCATATATAGTTCAACTCTGCTCAGGAAACTGACAAGAACAGTAGCTCCTCTTCAGACCAATACACTGTACTTGCGTTAAACAAACGCGAGTGCTATTTGTACTGTGTATGGCAAGGGGAGCGCAATAGTGACTCTTCTTACCAGAAAACAACTCGTGCTCGAAGGACCAAAACTGCATGTGATTCAACTCCATTTAGGACTGGGAAACAAACGCTAGCTCGCCTTACAAGAAAATCACTCTGCTTTTGAGAAAAGAGCACTCTACTACTCTACTGTGTTTCCTATAGGGCCAGAACAGTGAGCTTGCTCAGAACAAAAGAACTGTGCTTCCTACACACAAGGGTCATATCTAGTTCAACTCTGCTTAGGAAACTGACGAGAACAGTAGCTCCTCTTCAGCCCAATACACTGTACTTGCTGGGAACATATGCGAGTGCTATTTGCACTGTGTACAGCAATGGGAGCGCAATATTTACTCTTCTTACCAGAAAACAACTCTTGCTCGTAGGACCAGAAACTGAATGTCATTCAACTCCATTTAGGACTGGGAAACAAACGCTAGCTCGCCTTAAAAGAAACATACTCTTCTTTTTGAGTAAAGTGCACTCTTCAACTCTACTGTGTTTTCTATGGGGTCCGAACTGTGAGCTTGCTGAGAACAAAAGAACTGTGCTTCCTTCACACTGGCGCCATATCTAATTCAACTCTGCTTAGGAAAATGACAAGAACAGTAGCGCCTCTTCAGCCCAATACACTGTACTTGCTGGGAAAAGATGCGAGTGCTATTTGCACTGTGTATGGCAATGGGAGCACAATAGTGACTTTCCTTACCAGAAAACAACTCTTGCGTGTAGGACCAAAAACTGCATGTGATTCAACTCCATTTAGAACTTGGAAACAAATGCTAGCTCGCCTTACAAGAAACACACTCTGCTTTTGAGGAAACAGCACTCTTCTACTCTACTGTGTTTCCTTTAGGGCCAGAACAGTGAGCTTGAAGAGAACAAAAGAACTGTGCTTCCTACACACACAGGCCATATCTAGTTCAATTCTCCTTAGGAAACTGACAAGAACAGTAGATCCTCTTCAGTCAAATACACTGTACTTGCTGGGAACAGACGCCAGTGCTATTTGCCCTGTGTATGACAATGGGAGCGCAATAGTGACTCTTCTTACCACAAAACAACTCTTGCTCGTAGGACCAGAAAATGCATGTGATTCCACTCCATTTAGGATTGGGAAACAAACACTAGCTCACGTTACAAGAAACACATTCTGCTTTTGAGAATAGGGCACACATCTACTCTACTGTGTTTCCTATGGTGTCCAAACAGTGAGCTTGCTCAGAACAAAAGAACTGTGCTTCCTACACACGGCCATATCTAGTTCAATTCTGCTTAGGAAACTGACAAGAACAGTAGATCCTCTTAAGTCCAATACACTGTACTTGCTGGTAACAGACGCCAGTGCTATTTGCACAATGTATGACAATGGGAGCAAATAGTGACTCTTCTTACCACAAAACAATTCTTGCTCGTAGGACCAGAAACTGCATGTGATTCAACTACATTTAGGACTGGGAAACAAATGCTAGCTCGACTTATGAGAAACACACTCTGCTTTTGTGGAAAGAGCACTCTTCTACTCTACTGTGTTTCCTATAAAGCCAGAACAGTGAGCTTGCTGAGTACAAAACAACTGTTCTTCCTACACACACGGGCCATATCTAGTTCAATTCTCCTTAGGAAACTGACAAGAACAGTAGATCCTCTTCAGTCCAATACACTGTACTTGCTGGGAACAGACGCCAGTGCTATTTACCCTGTGTATGACAATGGGAGGGCAATAGTGACTCTTCTTACCACAAAGCAACTCTTGCTCGTAGGACCAGAAACTGCATGTGATTCAACTCCATTTAGGATTGGAAAACAAACGCTAGCTCGCCTTATAAGAAACACATTCTGCTTTTGAGAATAGGGCACACATCTACTCTACTGTGTTTCCTATGGTGTCCAAACAGTGAGTTTGCTCAGAACAGAAGAACTGTGCTTCCTACACACACGTGCCATATCTAGTTACACTCTGCTTAGGAAACTGACAAGAACAGTAGCTCCTCTTCAGTCCAATACACTGTACTTGCTGGAAACAGACGCGAGTGCTATTTGTACTGTGTGTGGCAATGGGAGCGCAATAGTGACTCTTCTTACCAGAAAACAACTCTTGCTCGTAGGACCAGAAACTGCATTTCATTCAACTCCATTTAGGACTGGGAAACAAACGCTAGCTCGCCTTACAAGAAACACACTCTGATTTTGAGAAAAGAGCACTCCTCTACTCTACTGTGTTTCCTATTTTGTTCGAAGAGTGAGCTTGCTCAGAACAAAAGAACTGTGCTTCCTACACACGGTCTATATCGAGTTCAACTCTGCTTAGGAAACTGACAAGAAGAGTAGCTCCTCTTCAGACCAATACACTGTACTTGCTGGAAACAGTGCGAGTGCTATTTGTACTGCATATGGCAATGGGAGCGCAATAGTGACTCTTCTTACCACAAAACAACTCTTGCTCGTAGGACCAGAAACTGCATGTGATTCCACTCCATTTTGGATTGGGAAACAAACACTAGCTCGCATTACAAGAAACACATTCTGCTTTTGAGAATAGGGCACACATCTACTCTACTGTGTTTCCTATGGTGTCCAAACAGTGAGCTTGCTCAGAACAGAAGAACTGTGCTTCCTACACAATGGGCCATATCTAGTTCAACTCTGCTTAGGAACCTGACAAGAACAGTAGATCCTCTTCAGTCCAATACACTGTACATGCTGGGAACAGAAGCCAGTGCTATTTGCCCTGTGTATGACAATGGGAGCACAATAGTGACTCTTCTTACCAGAAAACAACCCTTGCTTGTAGGACCAGAAACTGCATGTGATTCAACTCCATTTAGGACTGGGAAACAAACGCTAGCTCGCCTTACAAGAAAATCACTCTGCTTTTGAGAAAAGAGCACTCTTCTACTCTACTGTGTTTCCTATAGGGCCAGAACAGTGAGCTTGCTCAGAAGAAAAGAACTGTGCTTCCTACACACACGGGCCATATCTAGTTCAACTCTGCTTAGGAAACTGATGAGAACAGTAGCTCCTCTTCAGTCCAATACACTGTATTTGCTAGGAACATATGCGAGTGCTATTTGCACTGTGTACAGCAATGGGAGCGCAATAGTTACTCTTCTTACCAGAAAACAACTCTTGCTCGTAGGACCAGAAACTGAATGTCATTCAACTCCATTTAGGACTGGGAAACAAACGCTAGCTCGCCTTAAAAGAAACAAACTCTTCTTTTTGAGTAAAGTGCACTCTTCAACTCTACTGTGTTTTCTATGGGGTCTGAACTGTGAGCTTGCTGAGAACAAAAGAACTGTGCTTCCTCCACACTCGCGCCATATCTAATTCAACTCTGCTTAGGAAAATGACAAGAACAGTAGCTCCTCTTCAGCCCAATACACTGTACTTGCTGGGAAAAGATGCGAGTGCTATTTGCACTGTGTATGGCAATGGGAGCACAATAGTGACTTTCCTTACCAGAAAACAACTCTTGCGTGTAGGACCAAAAACTGCATGTGATTCAACTCCATTTAGAACTTGGAAACAAACGCTAGCTCGCCTTACAAGAAACACACTCTGCTTTTGAGAAAACACCACTCTTCTACTCTACTGTGTTTCCTATGGTGCCAGAACAGTGAGCTTGCTCAGAACAAAAGAACTGTGCTTCCTACACACGGCCATATCTAGTTCAATTCTGCTTAGGAAACTGACAAGAACAGTAGATCCTCTTAAGTCCAATACACTGTACTTGCTGGGAACAGACGCCAGTGCTATTTGCACAATGTATGACAATGGGAGCAAATAGTGACTCTTCTTACCACAAAACAATTCTTGCTCGTAGGACCAGAAACTGCATGTGATTCAACTACATTTAGGACTGGGAAACAAATGCTAGCTCGAATTACGAGAAACACACTCTGCTTTTGTGGAAAGAGCACTCTTCTACTCTACTGTGTTTCCTATAGGGCCAGAACAGTGAGCTTGCTGAGTACAAAAGAACTGTTCTTCCTACACACACGGGCTATATCTAGTTCAATTCTCCTTAGGAAACTGACAAGAACAGTAGATCCTCTTCAGTCCAATACACTGTACTTGCTGGGAACAGACGCCAGTGCTATTTACCCTGTGTATGACAATGGGAGGGCAATAGTGACTCTTCTTACCACAAAACAACTCTTGCTCGTAGGACCAGAAACTGCATGTGATTCAACTCCATTTAGGATTGGAAAACAAACGCTAGCTCGCCTTATAAGAAACACATTCTGCTTTTGAGAATAGGGCACACAACTACTCTACTGTGTTTCCTATGGTGTCCAAACAGTGAGTTTGCTCAGAACAGAAGAACTGTGCTTCCTACACACACGTGCCATATCTAGTTACACTCTGCTTAGGAAACTGACAAGAACAGTAGCTCCTCTTCAGTCCAATACACTGTACTTGCTGGAAACAGACGCGAGTGCTATTTGCAATGTGTATGGCAAAGGGAGTGCAATAGTGACTCTTCTTACCAGAAAACAACTCTTGCTCGTAAGACCAGAAACTGCATGTGTATTTCAACTCCATTTAGGACTGGGAAACTAATGCTAGCTCGCCTTACAAGAAACACACTCTGCTTTTGAGAAAAGAGCACTCTTCTACTCTACTGTGTTTCCTATGGGGTTCAAGCAGTGAGCTTGCTCAGAACAAAAGAACTGTGCTTCCTAAACACACGGGCCATATATAGTTCAACTCTGCTCAGGAAACTGACAAGAACAGTAGCTCCTCTTCAGACCAATACACTGTACTTGCGTTAAACAAACGCGAGTGCTATTTGTACTGTGTATGGCAAGGGGAGCGCAATAGTGACTCTTCTTACCAGAAAACAACTCGTGCTCGAAGGACCAAAACTGCATGTGATTCAACTCCATTTAGGACTGGGAAACAAACGCTAGCTCGCCTTACAAGAAAATCACTCTGCTTTTGAGAAAAGAGCACTCTACTACTCTACTGTGTTTCCTATAGGGCCAGAACAGTGAGCTTGCTCAGAACAAAAGAACTGTGCTTCCTACACACAAGGGTCATATCTAGTTCAACTCTGCTTAGGAAACTGACGAGAACAGTAGCTCCTCTTCAGCCCAATACACTGTACTTGCTGGGAACATATGCGAGTGCTATTTGCACTGTGTACAGCAATGGGAGCGCAATATTTACTCTTCTTACCAGAAAACAACTCTTGCTCGTAGGACCAGAAACTGAATGTCATTCAACTCCATTTAGGACTGGGAAACAAACGCTAGCTCGCCTTAAAAGAAACATACTCTTCTTTTTGAGTAAAGTGCACTCTTCAACTCTACTGTGTTTTCTATGGGGTCCGAACTGTGAGCTTGCTGAGAACAAAAGAACTGTGCTTCCTTCACACTGGCGCCATATCTAATTCAACTCTGCTTAGGAAAATGACAAGAACAGTAGCGCCTCTTCAGCCCAATACACTGTACTTGCTGGGAAAAGATGCGAGTGCTATTTGCACTGTGTATGGCAATGGGAGCACAATAGTGACTTTCCTTACCAGAAAACAACTCTTGCGTGTAGGACCAAAAACTGCATGTGATTCAACTCCATTTAGAACTTGGAAACAAATGCTAGCTCGCCTTACAAGAAACACACTCTGCTTTTGAGGAAACAGCACTCTTCTACTCTACTGTGTTTCCTTTAGGGCCAGAACAGTGAGCTTGAAGAGAACAAAAGAACTGTGCTTCCTACACACACAGGCCATATCTAGTTCAATTCTCCTTAGGAAACTGACAAGAACAGTAGATCCTCTTCAGTCAAATACACTGTACTTGCTGGGAACAGACGCCAGTGCTATTTGCCCTGTGTATGACAATGGGAGCGCAATAGTGACTCTTCTTACCACAAAACAACTCTTGCTCGTAGGACCAGAAAATGCATGTGATTCCACTCCATTTAGGATTGGGAAACAAACACTAGCTCACGTTACAAGAAACACATTCTGCTTTTGAGAATAGGGCACACATCTACTCTACTGTGTTTCCTATGGTGTCCAAACAGTGAGCTTGCTCAGAACAAAAGAACTGTGCTTCCTACACACGGCCATATCTAGTTCAATTCTGCTTAGGAAACTGACAAGAACAGTAGATCCTCTTAAGTCCAATACACTGTACTTGCTGGTAACAGACGCCAGTGCTATTTGCACAATGTATGACAATGGGAGCAAATAGTGACTCTTCTTACCACAAAACAATTCTTGCTCGTAGGACCAGAAACTGCATGTGATTCAACTACATTTAGGACTGGGAAACAAATGCTAGCTCGACTTATGAGAAACACACTCTGCTTTTGTGGAAAGAGCACTCTTCTACTCTACTGTGTTTCCTATAAAGCCAGAACAGTGAGCTTGCTGAGTACAAAACAACTGTTCTTCCTACACACACGGGCCATATCTAGTTCAATTCTCCTTAGGAAACTGACAAGAACAGTAGATCCTCTTCAGTCCAATACACTGTACTTGCTGGGAACAGACGCCAGTGCTATTTACCCTGTGTATGACAATGGGAGGGCAATAGTGACTCTTCTTACCACAAAGCAACTCTTGCTCGTAGGACCAGAAACTGCATGTGATTCAACTCCATTTAGGATTGGAAAACAAACGCTAGCTCGCCTTATAAGAAACACATTCTGCTTTTGAGAATAGGGCACACATCTACTCTACTGTGTTTCCTATGGTGTCCAAACAGTGAGTTTGCTCAGAACAGAAGAACTGTGCTTCCTACACACACGTGCCATATCTAGTTACACTCTGCTTAGGAAACTGACAAGAACAGTAGCTCCTCTTCAGTCCAATACACTGTACTTGCTGGAAACAGACGCGAGTGCTATTTGTACTGTGTGTGGCAATGGGAGCGCAATAGTGACTCTTCTTACCAGAAAACAACTCTTGCTCGTAGGACCAGAAACTGCATTTCATTCAACTCCATTTAGGACTGGGAAACAAACGCTAGCTCGCCTTACAAGAAACACACTCTGATTTTGAGAAAAGAGCACTCCTCTACTCTACTGTGTTTCCTATTTTGTTCGAAGAGTGAGCTTGCTCAGAACAAAAGAACTGTGCTTCCTACACACGGTCTATATCGAGTTCAACTCTGCTTAGGAAACTGACAAGAAGAGTAGCTCCTCTTCAGACCAATACACTGTACTTGCTGGAAACAGTGCGAGTGCTATTTGTACTGCATATGGCAATGGGAGCGCAATAGTGACTCTTCTTACCACAAAACAACTCTTGCTCGTAGGACCAGAAACTGCATGTGATTCCACTCCATTTTGGATTGGGAAACAAACACTAGCTCGCATTACAAGAAACACATTCTGCTTTTGAGAATAGGGCACACATCTACTCTACTGTGTTTCCTATGGTGTCCAAACAGTGAGCTTGCTCAGAACAGAAGAACTGTGCTTCCTACACAATGGGCCATATCTAGTTCAACTCTGCTTAGGAACCTGACAAGAACAGTAGATCCTCTTCAGTCCAATACACTGTACATGCTGGGAACAGAAGCCAGTGCTATTTGCCCTGTGTATGACAATGGGAGCACAATAGTGACTCTTCTTACCAGAAAACAACCCTTGCTTGTAGGACCAGAAACTGCATGTGATTCAACTCCATTTAGGACTGGGAAACAAACGCTAGCTCGCCTTACAAGAAAATCACTCTGCTTTTGAGAAAAGAGCACTCTTCTACTCTACTGTGTTTCCTATAGGGCCAGAACAGTGAGCTTGCTCAGAAGAAAAGAACTGTGCTTCCTACACACACGGGCCATATCTAGTTCAACTCTGCTTAGGAAACTGATGAGAACAGTAGCTCCTCTTCAGTCCAATACACTGTATTTGCTAGGAACATATGCGAGTGCTATTTGCACTGTGTACAGCAATGGGAGCGCAATAGTTACTCTTCTTACCAGAAAACAACTCTTGCTCGTAGGACCAGAAACTGAATGTCATTCAACTCCATTTAGGACTGGGAAACAAACGCTAGCTCGCCTTAAAAGAAACAAACTCTTCTTTTTGAGTAAAGTGCACTCTTCAACTCTACTGTGTTTTCTATGGGGTCTGAACTGTGAGCTTGCTGAGAACAAAAGAACTGTGCTTCCTCCACACTCGCGCCATATCTAATTCAACTCTGCTTAGGAAAATGACAAGAACAGTAGCTCCTCTTCAGCCCAATACACTGTACTTGCTGGGAAAAGATGCGAGTGCTATTTGCACTGTGTATGGCAATGGGAGCACAATAGTGACTTTCCTTACCAGAAAACAACTCTTGCGTGTAGGACCAAAAACTGCATGTGATTCAACTCCATTTAGAACTTGGAAACAAACGCTAGCTCGCCTTACAAGAAACACACTCTGCTTTTGAGAAAACACCACTCTTCTACTCTACTGTGTTTCCTATGGTGCCAGAACAGTGAGCTTGCTCAGAACAAAAGAACTGTGCTTCCTACACACGGCCATATCTAGTTCAATTCTGCTTAGGAAACTGACAAGAACAGTAGATCCTCTTAAGTCCAATACACTGTACTTGCTGGGAACAGACGCCAGTGCTATTTGCACAATGTATGACAATGGGAGCAAATAGTGACTCTTCTTACCACAAAACAATTCTTGCTCGTAGGACCAGAAACTGCATGTGATTCAACTACATTTAGGACTGGGAAACAAATGCTAGCTCGAATTACGAGAAACACACTCTGCTTTTGTGGAAAGAGCACTCTTCTACTCTACTGTGTTTCCTATAGGGCCAGAACAGTGAGCTTGCTGAGTACAAAAGAACTGTTCTTCCTACACACACGGGCTATATCTAGTTCAATTCTCCTTAGGAAACTGACAAGAACAGTAGATCCTCTTCAGTCCAATACACTGTACTTGCTGGGAACAGACGCCAGTGCTATTTACCCTGTGTATGACAATGGGAGGGCAATAGTGACTCTTCTTACCACAAAACAACTCTTGCTCGTAGGACCAGAAACTGCATGTGATTCAACTCCATTTAGGATTGGAAAACAAACGCTAGCTCGCCTTATAAGAAACACATTCTGCTTTTGAGAATAGGGCACACAACTACTCTACTGTGTTTCCTATGGTGTCCAAACAGTGAGTTTGCTCAGAACAGAAGAACTGTGCTTCCTACACACACGTGCCATATCTAGTTACACTCTGCTTAGGAAACTGACAAGAACAGTAGCTCCTCTTCAGTCCAATACACTGTACTTGCTGGAAACAGACGCGAGTGCTATTTGCAATGTGTATGGCAAAGGGAGTGCAATAGTGACTCTTCTTACCAGAAAACAACTCTTGCTCGTAAGACCAGAAACTGCATGTGTATTTCAACTCCATTTAGGACTGGGAAACTAATGCTAGCTCGCCTTACAAGAAACACACTCTGCTTTTGAGAAAAGAGCACTCTTCTACTCTACTGTGTTTCCTATGGGGTTCAAGCAGTGAGCTTGCTCAGAACAAAAGAACTGTGCTTCCTAAACACACGGGCCATATATAGTTCAACTCTGCTCAGGAAACTGACAAGAACAGTAGCTCCTCTTCAGACCAATACACTGTACTTGCGTTAAACAAACGCGAGTGCTATTTGTACTGTGTATGGCAAGGGGAGCGCAATAGTGACTCTTCTTACCAGAAAACAACTCGTGCTCGAAGGACCAAAACTGCATGTGATTCAACTCCATTTAGGACTGGGAAACAAACGCTAGCTCGCCTTACAAGAAAATCACTCTGCTTTTGAGAAAAGAGCACTCTACTACTCTACTGTGTTTCCTATAGGGCCAGAACAGTGAGCTTGCTGAGAACAAAAGAACTGTGCTTCCTACACACAAGGGCCATATCTAGTTCAACTCTGCTTAGGAAACTGACGAGAACAGTAGCTCCTCTTCAGCCCAATACACTGTACTTGCTGGGAACATATGCGAGTGCTATTTGCACTGTGTACAGCAATGGGAGCGCAATATTTACTCTTCTTACCAGAAAACAACTCTTGCTTGTAGGACCAGAAACTGAATGTCATTCAACTCCATTTAGGACTGGGAAACAAACGCTAGCTCGCCTTAAAAGAAACATACTCTTCTTTTTGAGTAAAGTGCACTCTTCAACTCTACTGTGTTTTCTATGGGGTCCGAACAGTGAGTTGCTGAGAACAAAAGAACTGTGCTTCCTCCACACTCGCGCCATATCTAATTCAACTCTGCTTAGGAAAATGACAAGAACAGTAGCGCCTCTTCAGCCCAATACACTGTACTTGCTGGGAAAAGATGCGAGTGCTATTTGCACTGTGTATGGCAATGGGAGCACAATAGTGACTTTCCTTACCAGAAAACAACTCTTGCATGTAGGACCAAAAACTGCATGTGATTCAACACCATTTAGAACTTGGAAACAAACGCTAGCTCGCCTTACAAGAAACACACTCTGCTTTTGAGAAAACAGCACTCTTCTACTCTACTGTGTTTCCTATAGCGCCAGAACAGTGAGCTTGCTCAGAACAAAAGACATGTGCTTCCTACACACGGCCATATCTAGTTCAATTCTGCTTAGGAAACTGACAAGAACAGTAGATCCTCTTAAGTCCAATACACTGTACTTGCTGGGAACAGACGCCAGTGCTATTTGCACAATTTATGACAACGGGCGCGTAATAGTGACTCTTCTTACCACAAAACAAATCTTGCTTGTAGGCCCAGAAACTGCATGTGATTCAACTACATTTAGGACTGGGAAACAAATGCTAGCTCGACTTACAAGAAACACACTCTGCTTTTGTGGAAAGAGCACTCTTCTACTCTACTGTGTTTCCTATAGGGCCAGAACAGTGAGCTTGCTGAGTACAAAACAACTGTTCTTCCTACACACACGGGCCATATCTAGTTCAATTCTCCTTAGGAAACTGACAAGAACAGTAGATCCTCTTCAGTCCAATACACTGTACTTGCTGGGAACAGACGCCAGTGCTATTTGCCCTGTGTATGACAATGGGAGGGCAATAGTGACTCTTCTTACCACAAAACAACTCTTGCTCGTAGGACCAGAAACTGCATGTGATTCAACTCCATTTAGGATTGGAAAACAAACGCTAGCTCGCCTTATAAGAAACACATTCTGCTTTTGAGAATAGGGCACTCTTCTAATCTACTGTGTTTTCTATGGGGTCCGAAAAGTGAGCTTGCTGAGAACAAAAGAACTGTGCTTCCTACACACACGGGCCATATCTAGTTCAACTCTGCTTAGGAAACTGACAAGAACAGTAGCTCCTCTTCAGTCCAATACATGGTACTTGCTGGGAACAGACGCAAAGGCTGTTTGCACTGTGTATGGCAAAGGGAGCGCAATAGTGACTCTTCTAACCAAAAAACAACTCTTGCTCGTAGGACCAAAAACTGCATGTGTATTTCAACTCCATTTAGGACTGGGAAACAAATGCTAGCTCGCCTTACAAGAAACACACTCTGCTTTTGAGAAAAGAGCACCCGTCTACTCTACTATGTTTCCTATGGGGTTTGAACAGTGAGCTTGCTCAGAACAAAAGAACTGTGCTTCCTACACACACGGGCCATATCTAGTTCAATTCTGCTTAAGAAACTGACAAGAGCAGTAGCTCCTCTTCAGTCCAATTACTGTACTTGCTGGAACCAGAAGCGAGTGCTATTTGTACTGTGTATGGCAAAGGGAGCACAATAGTGACTCTTCTTACCAGAAAACAACTCTTGCTCGTAGGACCAAAAACTGCATGTGATTCAACTCCATTTATGACTGGGAAACAAACGCTAACTCGCCTTAGAAGAAACACACTCTGCTTTTGAGAAAAGAGCACTTTTCTACTCTACTGTTTTTCTTATATGGCCAGAACAGTGAGCTTGCTCAGAAGAAAAGAACTTTGCTTCCTACAAACACGGGCCATATCTAGTTCAATTCTGCTTAGGAAACTGACAAGAACAGTAGATCCTCTTCAGTCCAATACACTGTACTTGCTGGGAACAGACGCCAGTGCTATTTGCCCTTTGTATGACAATGGGAGCGCAATAGTGACTCTTCTTACCAGAAAACAACTCTAGCTCATAGGACCAGAAACTGCATGTGACTCAACTCCATTTAGGAATGGTAAACAAATGCTAGCTCGTCTTACAAGAAATAAACTCTGCTTTTGAGAATAGGGCACACATCTACTCTACTGTGTTTCCTATGGGGTCCAAACAGTGTGCTTGCTCAGAACAACAAAACTGTGCTTCCTACACACACGGGTCATATCTAGTTCAACTCTGCTTAGGAAACTGACAAGAACAGTTGCTCCTCTTCATTCCAATACACTGTATTTGCTGGGAACAGACGCGAGTGCTATTTGCACTGTATATTGCAATGGGAGCGCAATAGTGACTTTCCTTACCAGAAAACAGCTCTTGCTCGTAGGACCTGAAACTGCATGTGATTCAACTCCATTTAGGACTGTGAAAAAAACGCTAGCTCGCCTTACAAGAAACACACTCTGCTTTTGAGAAAAGAGCACTCTTCTACTCTACTGTGTTTCCTGTGGGGTTCGAACAGTGAGCTTGCTCAGAACAAAAGAACTGTGCTTCCTACACACACGGGCCATATCTAGTTCAACTCTTCTTAGGAAACTGACAAGAACAGTAGCTCCCCTTCAGTCCAATACACTGTACTTGCTTGGAAAAGACGCGAGTGCTCTTTGTACTGTGTATGGAAATGGGAGCGCAATAGTGACTCTTCTTACCAGAAAACAACTCTTGCTCGTAGGACCAAAAACTGCATGTGATTCAACTCCATTTAGGACTGGGAAACAAATGCCAGCTCGCCTTACAAGAAACACACTCTGCTTTTGAGAAAAGAGCACTCTTCTACTCTACTGTGTTTCCTATGGTGTCAGAACAGTGAGCTTGCTCAGAACAAAAGAACTGTGCTTCCTACACACACGGGCCATATCTAGTTCAACTCTGCTTAGGAAAATGACAAGAACAGTAGCTCCTCTTCAGTCCAATACAATGTACTTGCTGGGAACAGACGTGAGTGCTATTTGCACTGTGTATGGCAATGGGAGCGCAATAATGACTTTTCTTACCAGAAAACAACTCTTGCTGGTAGGACCAGAAACTGCATGTGACTCAACTCCATTAAAGACTGGGAAAAAAACGCTAGCTCGCCTTACAAGAAACACACTCTGCTTTTGAGAAAAGAGCACTCTTCTACTCTACTGTGTTTCCTATATGGCCAGAACAGTGAACTTGCTCAGAACAAAAGAACTGTGCTTCCTACACACAGGGGCCATATCTAGTTCAACTCTGCCTAGGAAACTGACAAGAACAGTAGCTCCTCTTCAGTCCAATACTCTGTACATGCTGGGAACAGACACCAGTGCTATTTGCCCTTTGTATGGCAATGGGAGCGCAATAGTGACTCTTCTTACCAGAAAACAACTCTTGCTCGTAGGACCAGAAACTGCATGTGATTCATCTCCATTTAGGTCTGGGAAGTAAACGCTACCTCGCCTTACAAGAAACACACTCTGATTTGAGAAAAGAGCACTGAGTTTCCTATGGGGTCCGCACAGTGAGCTTGCTCAGAACAAAAGAACTGGGCTTCCTATACACACGGGCCATATCTAGTTCAACTCTGCTTAGGAAACTGACAAGAACTGTAGCTCCTCTTCAGTCCAATACACTGTGCTTGCTGGGAACAGACGTGAGTGCTATTTGTGCTGTGTATGGCAAAGGGAGCGCAATAGTGACTTTCCTTACCAGAAAACAACTCTTGCTCGTATGACCAAAAACTGCATGTGATCAACTCCATTTAGGGGTGGGAAACAAACGCTAGCTCACCTTACAAGAAACACACTCTGCTTTGGAGAAAAGAGCACTCTTCTACTCTACTGTGTTTCCTATAGGGTCAGAACAGTGAGCTTGCTCAGAATAAAAGAACTGTGCTTCCTACACACATCGCCGTATCTAGTTCAATTCTGCTTAGGAAACTGACGAGAACAGTAGATCCTCTTCAGTCCAATACACTGTACATGCTGGCAACAGACGCCAGTGCTATTTGCCCTGTGTATGACAATGGGAGGGCAATAGTGACTCTTCTTACCAGAAAACAACTCTTGCTTGTAGGACAAGAAACTGCATGTGATTCAACTCCATTTAGGACTGGGAAACAAATGCTAGGTCGCCTTACAAGAAACACACTCTGCTTTTGAGAAAAGAGCACTTTTCTACTCTACTGTGTTTCCTATGGGGTCCAAAAAGTGAGGTTTCTCAGAACAAAAGAACTGCGCTTCCTACACGCTCGGGCCATATCTAGTTCAACTCTGATTAGGAAACTGACAAGAACAATAGCTCCTCTTCAGTCCAATACACTGTACTTGCTGGGAACAGAATCGAGTGCTATTTGCACTGTGTATGGCAATGGGAGCACAATAGTGACTCTTATTACTAGAAAACAACTCTTGCTCGTCGAACCAAAAACTGCATGTCATTCAACTCCTTTTAGGACTGGGAAACAAACATTAGCTCGCCTTACAAGAAACACACTCTGCTTTTGAGAAATGAGCACTCTTCTACTCTACTGTGTTTCCTATGGTGTCCCAACAGTGAGCTTGCTCAAAACAAAAGAACTGTGCTTCCTACACACACGGGCCATATCTAGTTCAACTCTACTTAGGAAAATGACAAGTCCAATACACTGTACTTGCTGGGAACAGACGCGAGTGCTGTTTGCACTGTGTATGGCAAAGGGAGCGCAATAGTGACTCTTCTTACCAAAAAACAACTCTACTACTAGGACCAGAAACTGCTTGTGATTCAACTTCATTTACGACTGGGAAACAAAAGCTAGTTCGCCGTACAAGAAACACACTCTGCTTTTCAGAAAAGAGTACTCTTCTACTCTACTGTGTTTCCTATGGGGTCCGAAGAGTGAGCTTGCTCAGAACAAATGAACTGTGCTTCCTACACACACGGGCCATATCTAGTTCAAGTCTGCTTAGGAAACTGACAAGAACAGTAGCTCCTCTTCAATCCAATACACTGTACTTGCTGGGAGCAGACGCGAGTGCTATTTGCACTGTGTATGGCAATGGGAGCGCAATAGTGACTCTTCTTACCAGAAAACAACTCTTGCTCTTAGGACCAGAAACTGAATGTGATTAACTCCATTTAGGACTGGGAAGCAAACGCTAGGTCGCCTTACACTAAACACACTCGGCTTTTGAGAGAAGAGCACTCTTCTAATCTACTGTGTTTCCTATGGGGTCCGAACAGTGAGCTTGCTCAGAACAAAAGAACTGTGCTTTTTACACACATGGGCCATATCTAGTTCAACTCTGCTTAGGATACTGACAAGAACAGTAGCTCCTCTTCAGACCAATACACTGTACTTGCTGGAAACAGAATCGAGTGTTATTTGTACTATGTATGGCAATGGGAGCGCAATAGTGACTCTTCTTACCAGAAAACAACTCTTGCTCGTAGGACCAGAAACTGCATGTGATTCAACTCCATTTAGGACTGGGAAACAAACGCTAGCACGCCTTACAAGAAACACACTCTGCTTTTGAGAAAAGAGCATTCTTCTACTCTACTGTGTTTCCTATAGGGCCAGAACAGTGAGCTTGCTCAGAACAAAAGAACTGTGCTTCCTACACACACGGGCCATATCTAGTTCAATTCTGCTTACGAAACTGACAAGAACAGAGGCTCCTCTTCAGTCCAATACACTGTACATGCTGGGTACAGATGCCAGTGCTATTTGCACTGTGTATGGCAATGGGAGCGAAATAGTGACTCTTCTTACCAGAAAACAACTCTTGCTCGTAGGACCAGAAACTGCATGTGATTCAACTCCATTTAGGACTGGGAAACAAACGCTAGCTAGCCTTACAAGAAAAACACTCTGCTTTTGAGAAAAGAGCACTAATCTACTCTACTGTGTTTCCTATGGTGTCCGAACAGTGAGCTTGCTCAGAACAAAAGAACTGTGCTTCCTACACACACAGGCCATATCTAGTTCAACTCTGCTTAGGAAACTGACAAGAACAGTAGCTCCTCTTCAGTCCAATACACTGTACTTGCTGGGAACAGACGCGAGTGCTATTTGCATTGTGTATGGCAATGGGAGCACAATAATGACTTTCCTTACCAGAAAACAAGTCTTGCTCGTAGGACCAGAAACTGCATGTGATTCAACTCCATTTCTGACTGGGAAAAAAACACTAGATCACCTTACAAGAAACACACTCTGCTTTTGAGAAAAGAGCACTCTTCTACTCTACTGTGTTTCCTATGGGGTCCGAACAGTGAGCTTGCTCAGAACAAAAGAACTGTGCTTCCTACATACACGGGCCATATCTAGTTCAACTCTGCTTACGAAACTGACAAGAACAGTATCTCCTCTTCAGTCGAATACACTGTACTTGCTGGAAACAGACGCGACTGCTATTTGCACTGTGTATGGCAAAGAGAGCACAACAGTGACTTTCATTACCAGAAAACAACTCTTGCTGGTAGGACCAAAAACTGCATGTAATTCAACTCCATTTAGGACTGGGAAACAAACGCTAGCTCGTCTTACAAGAAACACACTCTGCTTTTGAGAAAAGAGCACTCTTCTACTCTACTGTTTTTCCTATAGGGCCAGAACAGAGAGCTTGCTCAGAACAAAAGAACTGTGCTTCCTGCATACACGGCCATATCTAGTTCAATTCTGCTTAGGAAACTGACAAGAACAGTAGATCCTCTTCAGTCCAATACACTGTACTAGCTGGGAACAGACGCCAGTGCTATTTTCCCTGTGTATGATAATGGGAGGGCAATAGTGACTCTTCTTACCAGAAAACAACTCTTGCTCTTAGTACCAGTAACTGCATGTGATTCAACTTCATTTAGGACTGGGAAAAAAACACTAGCTCGTCTTACAAGAAGCACACTCTGCTTTTGAGAAAAGAGCACTCTTCTACTCTACTGTGTTTCCTATGGGGTCCGAACAGTGAGCTTGCTCAGAACAAAAGAACTGTACTTCCTGCACACATGGCCATATCTAGTTCAATTCTGCTTAGGAAACTGACAAGAACAGTAGATCCTCTTCAGTCCAATACACTGTACATGCTCGGAACAAACGCCAGTGCTATTTGCCCTGTGTATGACAATGCGAGCCCAATAGTGACTCTTCTTACCAGAAAACAACTCTTGCTTGTAGGACCAGAAACTGCATGTGATTCATCTCCATTTAGGTCTGCAAAGGAAACGCTATCTCGCCTTACAAGAAACACACTCTGCTTTTGAGAAAGAGCACTGAGTTTCCTATGGGGTCCGCACAGTGAGCTTGCTCAGAACAAAAGAACTGTGCTTCCTATACACACGGGCCATATCTAGTTCAACTCTGCTTAGGAAACTGACAAGAACAGTAGCTCCTCTTCAGTCCAATACACTGTACTTGCTGGGAACAGACGTGAGTGCTATTTGTGCTGTGTATGGCAAAGGGAGCTCAATAGTGACTTTCCTTACCAGAAAACAACTCTTGCTCGTAGGACCAAAAACTGCATGTGATTCAACTCCATTTAGGGGTGGGAAACAAACGCTAGCTCACCTTACAAGAAACACACACTGCTTTTGAGAAAAGAGCACTCTTCTACTCTACTGTGTTTCCTATAGGGCCAGAATAGTGAGCTTGCTCAGAACAAAAGAACTGTGCTTCCTATACACATGGCCGTATCTAGTTCAATTCTGCTTAGGAAACTGACAAGAACAGTAGATCCTCTTCAGTCCAATACACTGTACTAGCTGGGAACAGACGCCAGTGCTATTTTCCCTGTGTATGACAATGGGAGGGCAATAGTGACTCTTCTTACCAGAAAACAACTCTTGCTCTTAGTACCAGTAACTGCATGTGATTCAACTCCATTTAGGACTGGGAAAAAAACACTAGCTCGTCTTACAAGAAACACACTCTGCTTTTGAGAAAAGAGCACTCTTCTACTCTACTGTGTTTCCTATGGGGTCCGAACAGTGAGCTTGCTCAGAACAAAAGAACTGTACTTCCTGCACACATGGCCATATCTAGTTCAATTCTGCTTAGGAAACTGACAAGAACAGTAGATCCTCTTCAGTCCAATACACTGTACATGCTCGGAACAAACGCCAGTGCTATTTGCCCTGTGTATGACAATGCGAGCCCAAGAGTGACTCTTCTTACCAGAAAACAACTCTTGCTTGTAGGACCAGAAACTGCATGTGATTCATCTCCATTTAGGTCTGCAAAGGAAACGCTATCTCGCCTTACAAGAAACACACTCTGCTTTTGAGAAAGAGCACTGAGTTTCCTATGGGGTCCGCACAGTGAGCTTGCTCAGAACAAAAGAACTGTGCTTCCTATACACACGGGCCATATCTAGTTCAACTCTGCTTAGGAAACTGACAAGAACAGTAGCTCCTCTTCAGTCCAATACACTGTACTTGCTGGGAACAGACGTGAGTGCTATTTGTGCTGTGTATGGCAAAGGGAGCTCAATAGTGACTTTCCTTACCAGAAAACAACTCTTGCTCGTAGGACCAAAAACTGCATGTGATTCAACTCCATTTAGGGGTGGGAAACAAATGCTAGCTCACCTTACAAGAAACACACACTGCTTTTGAGAAAAGAGCACTCTTCTACTCTACTGTGTTTCCTATAGGGCCAGAATAGTGAGCTTGCTCAGAACAAAAGAACTGTGCTTCCTATACACATGGCCGTATCTAGATCAATTCTGCTTAGGAAACTGACAAGAACAGTAGATCCTCTTCAGTCCAATACACTGTACTAGCTGGGAACAGACGCCAGTGCTATTTTCCCTGTGTATGACAATGGGAGGGCAATAGTGACTCTTCTTACCAGAAAACAACTCTTGCTCTTAGTACCAGTAACTGCATGTGATTCAACTCCATTTAGGACTGGGAAAAAAACACTAGCTCGTCTTACAAGAAACACACTCTGCTTTTGAGAAAAGAGCACTCTTCTACTCTTCTGTGTTTCCTATGGGGTCCGAACAGTGAGCTTGCTCAGAACAAAAGAACTGTACTTCCTGCACACATGGCCATATCTAGTTCAATTCTGCTTAGGAAACTGACAAGAACAGTAGATCCTCTTCAGTCCAATACACTGTACATGCTCGGAACAAACGCCAGTGCTATTTGCCCTGTGTATGACAATGCGAGCCCAAGAGTGACTCTTCTTACCAGAAAACAACTCTTGCTTGTAGGACCAGAAACTGCATCTGATTCATCTCCATTTAGGTCTGGGAAGCAAACGCTAGCTCGCCTTACAAGAAACACACTCTGCTTTTGAGAAAGAGCACTGAGTTTCCTATGGGGTCTGCACAGTGAGCTTGCTCAGAACAAAAGAACTGTGCTTCCTATACACACGGGCCATATCTAGTTCAACTCTGCTTAGGAAACTGACAAGAACAGTAGCTCCTCTTCAATCCAATACACTGTACTTGCTGGGAACAGATGTGAGTGCTATTTGTGCTGTGTATGGCAAAGGGAGCTCAATAGTGACTTTCCTTACCAGAAAACAACTCTTGCTCGTATGACCAAAAACTGCATGTGATTCAACTCCATTTAGGGGTGGGAAACAAACGCTAGCTCACCTTACAAGAAACACACACTGCTTTTGAGAAAAGAGCACTTTTCTACTCTACTGTGTTTCCTATGGGGTCCAAACAGTGAGGTTTCTCAGAACAAAAGAACTGTGCTTCCTACACATACGGGCCATATCTAGTTCAACTCTGATTAGGAAACTGACAAGAACAGTAGCTCCTCTTCAGTCCAATACACTGTACTTGCTGGGAACAGAATCGAGTGCTATTTGCACTGTGTATGGCAATGGGAGCACAATAGTGACTCTTCTTACCAGAAAACAACTCTTGCTCATAGAACCAAAAACTGCATGTCATTCAACTCCTTTTAGGACTGGGAAACAAACATTAGCTTGCCTTACAAGAAACACACTCTGCTTTTTAGAAAAGAGCACTCTTCTACTCTACTGTGTTTCCTATGGTGTCCGAACAGTGAGATTGCTCAGAACAAAAGAACTGTGCTTCCCACACACTCGCGCCATATCTAGTTCAACTCTGCTTAGGAAAATGACAAGAACAGTAGCTCCTCTTCAGTCCAATACACTGTACTTGCTGGGAAGAGACGCGAGTGCTATTTGCACTGTGTATGGCAATGGGAGCACAATAGTGACTCTTCTTACCAGAAAACAACTCTTGCTTGTAGGACCAGAAACTGCATGTGATTCATCTCCATTTATGTCTGGGAAGCAAACGCTTTCTCGCCTTACAAAACACACTCTGCTTTTGAGAAAGAGCACTGAGTTTCCTATGGGGTCCGCACAGTGAGCTTGCTCAGAACAAAAGAACTGTGCTTCCTATACACACGGGCCATATCTAGTTCAATTCTGCTTACGAAACTGACAAGAACAGTAGATCCTCTTCAGTCCAATACACTGTACTTGCTGGGAACAGACGCCAGTGCTATTTGCAGTGTGTATGGCAATGGGAGCGCAATAGTGACTCTTCTTACCAGAAAAATCTCTTGCATGTAGGACCAGAAACTGCATGGGATTCAACTCCATTTCTGACTGGGAAACAAACTCTAGCTTGCCTTTCAAGAAACACACTCTGCTTTTGATAAAAGGGCACTCTTCTACTCTACGGTGTTTCCTATGGGGTCCAAAGAGTGAGCTTGCTCAGAACAAAAGAACTGTGCTTCCTACACACACGTGCCATATCTGGTACAACTCTGCTTAGGAAACTGACAAGAACAGTAGCTCCTCTTCAGTCCAATACACTGTACTTGCTAGGAATAGACGCCAGTGCTATTTTCCCTGTGTATGACAATGCGAGTGCAATAGTGACTCTTCTTACCAGAAAACAACTCTTGCTCTTAGTACCAGAAACTGCATGTGATTCAACTACATATAGGACTGGGAAAAAAACTCTAGCTCTGCTCAGAAGAAACACACTCTGCTTTTGAGAAAAGAGCACTCTTCTACTCTACAGTGTTTCCTCTATGGCCAGAACAGTGATCTTGCTCAGAAGAAAAGGACTGTGCTTCCTACACACACGGGCCATATCTAGTTCAATTCTGCTTAGGAAACTGACGAGAACAGTATACCCTCTTCAGTCAAATACACTGCACATGCTGGTTACAGACACCAGTGCTATTTGCCCTGTGTATGACAATAGGAGCACAATAGTGATTCTTCTTATCAGAAAACAACTCTTGATCGTAGGACCAGAAACTGCATGTGACACAACTCCATTTAGGACTGGGAAAGAAACGCTAGCTCACCTTACAAGAAACACATTCTGCTTTTTGAGAAAAGAGCACTCTTCTACTCTACTGTGTTTCCTATAGGGCCAGAACAGTGAGCTTGCTCAGAACAAAAGAACTGTGCTTCCTGGACACAGGGGCCATATCTAGTTCAACTCTGCTTAGGAAACTGACAAGAACAGTAGCTCCTCTTAAGTCCAATACTCTGTACATGCAGGGAACAGACGCCAGTGCTATTTGCACTGTGTTTGGCAATGGGGGCGCAATAGTGACTCTTCTTACCAGAAAAAGCTCTTGCTTGTAGGACGAGAAACTGCATGGGATTCAACTCCATTTCTGACTGGGAAACAAACTCTAGCTCGCCTTTCAAGAAACACACTCTGCTTTTGATAAAAGGGCACTCTTCTACTCTACGGTGTTTTTTATGGCGTCCAAACAGTGAGCTTGCTCAGAACAAATGAACTGTGCTTCCTACACACACGGGCCATATCTGGTACAACTCTTCTTAGGAAACTGACAAGAACAGTAGCTCCTCTTCAGTCCAATACACTGTACTTGCTAGGAACAGACGCCAGTGCTATTTGCCCTGTGTATGACAATGGGAGCGCAATAGTGACTCTTCTTACCAGAAAACAACTCTTGCTCTTAGTACCAGAAACTGCATGTGATTCAACTCAATATAGGACTGGGAAACAAACCCTAGCTCGCCTTACAAGAAACACACTCTGCTTTTGAGGAAAGAGCACTCTTCTACTCTACTGTGTTTCCTATAAGGCCAGAACAGAGAGCTTGCTCAGAACAAAAGAACTGTGCTTCCTGCATACACGGCCATATCTAGTTCAATTCTGCTTAAGAAATTGACAAGAACAATAGATCCTTTTCAGTCCAATACACTGTACATGCTGGGAACAGACGCGAGTGCTGTTTGTACTGTGTATGGCAATGGGAGCCCAATAGTGACTCCTCTGACCAGAAAACAACTCTTGCTCGTAGGACCAGAAACTGCATGTGATTCTACTCCATTTAGGACTGGGAAACAAACGCTAGTTCACCTTACAAGAAACACACTCTGCTTTTGAGAATAGGGCACACATCTACTCTACTGTGTTTCCTATGGGGTCCGAAGAGTGAGCTTGCTCAGAACAAAAGAACTGTGCTTCCTACACACACGGCCATATCTAGTTCAACTCTGCTTAGGAACCTGACAAGAACAGTAGATCCTCTTCAGTCCAATACACTGTACATGCTGGGAACTGACACCAGTGATATTTTCCCTGTGTATGACAATGGGAGCGCAATAGTGACTCTTCTTACCAGAAAACATCTCTTGCTCGTAGGACCAGAAACTGCATGTGATTCAACTCCATATAAGATTGGGAAACAAACGCTAGCTCGCCTTACAAGAAACACACTCTGCTTTTAAGAAAAGAGCACTCTTCTTCTCTACTGTGTTTCCTATGGTGTCCGAACAGTGAGCTTGCTCAGTACAAAAGAACTGTCCTTCCTACACACACGGGCCATATCTAGTTCAACTCTGCTTAGGAAACTGACAAGAACAGTAGCTCCTCTTCAGTCCAATACACTGTACTTGCTGAAAACAGACACGAGTGCTATTTGTACTGTGAATGACAATGGGAGCGCAATAGTGAATCTTCTTACCAGAAAACAACTCTTGCTCTTAGGACCACAAAAGGCATGTGACTCAACTCCATGTAGGACTGGGAAACAAACGCTAGCTCTGCTCACAGGAAACACACTCTGCTTTTGAGAAAAGCACACTCTTCTACTCTACAGTGTTTCCTCTATGGCCAGAACAGTGACCTTGCTCAGAACAAAAGGACTGTGCTTCCTACACACACGGGCCATATCTAGTTCAATTCTGCTTAGGAAACTGACGAGAACAGTTTACCCTCTTCAGTCAAATACACTGAACATGCTGGTTACAGACACCAGTGCTATTTGCCATGTGTATGACAATAGGAGCACAATAGTGATTCTTCTTACCAGAAAACAACTCTTGCTCGTAGGACCAGAAACTGCATGTGACACAACTCCATTTAGGACTGGGAAAGAAACGCTAGCTCGCCTTACAAGAAACACACTCTGCTTTTTGCAAAAAGAGCACTCTTCTACTCTACTGTGTTTCCTATAGGGCCAGAACAGTGAACTTGCTCAGAACAAAAGAACTGTGCTTCCTACACACAGGGGCCATATCTAGTTCAACTCTGCTTAGGAAACTGACAAGAACAGTAGCTCCTCTTCAGACCAATACACTGTACATGCAGGGAACAGACGCCAGTGCTATTTGCACTGTGTATGGCAATGGGAGCGCAATAGTGACTCTTCTTACCAGAAAACAACTCTTGCTCGTAGGACCAGAAACTGCATATGATTCAACTCCATTTAGCACTGGGAAACAAATGCTAGCTCGCCTTACAAGAAACACACTCTGCTTTTGAGAAAAGAGCACTCTTCTACTCTACTGTGTTTCCTACGGGGTCCGAGCAGTGAGCTTGCTCAGAACAAAAGAACTGTGCTTCCTACACACACGGGCCATATCTAGTTCAACTCTGCTTACGAAACTGACAAGAACAGTAGCTCCTCTTCAGTCCAATACACTGTACTTGCTGGAAGCTGACGCGAGTGCTATTTGCACTGTGTATGGCAAAGGGAGGGCAATAGTGACTTTCCTTACCAGAAAACAACTCTTGCTGGTAGGACCAGAAACTGCATGTGACTCAACTCCATTTAAGACTGGGAAAAAAACGCTAGCTCGCCTTACAAGAAACATACTCTGCTTTTGAGAAAAGAGCAATCATCTACTCTACTGTGTTTCCTATAGGGCCAGAACAGTGAACTTGCTCAGAACAAAAGAAATGTGCCTCCTACACACAGGGGCCATATCTAGTTCAACTCTGCCTAGGAAACTGACAAGAACAGTAGCTCCTCTTCAGTCCAATACTCTGTACATGCTGGGAACAGACACCAGTGCTATTTGCCCTGTGTATGGCAATTGGAGCGCAATAGTTACTCTTCTTACCAGAAGACAACTCTTGTTTGTAGGACCAGAAACTGCATATGATTCTTCTCCATTTAGGTCTGGGGAGCAAACGCTATCTCGCCTTACAAGAAACACACTCTGCTTTTGAGAAAAGAGCACTGAGTTTCCTACGGGGTTTCGCACAGTGAGCTTGCTCAGAACAAAAGAACTGTGCTTCCTATACACACGGGACATATCTAGTTCAACTCTGCTTAGGAAACTGACAAGAACAGTAGCTCCTCTTCAGTCCAATACACTGTACTTGCTGGGAACAGACGAGAGTGCTATTTGTGCTGTGTATGGCAAAGGGAGCGCAATAGTGACTTTCCTTACCAAAAAACAACTCTTGCTTGTATGACCAAAAACTGCATGTGATTCAACTCCATTTAGGGGTGGGAAACAATGGCTAGCTCACCTTACAAAAAACACACTCTGCTTTGGAGAAAAGAGCACTCTTCTACTCTACTGTGTTTCCTATAGGGCCAGAACAGTGAGCTTGCTCAGAACAAAGAACTGTGCTTCCTACACACACGGGCCATATCTAGTTCAATTCTGCTTAGGAAACTGACAAGAACATTAGAACCTCTTCAGTCCAATACACTGTACATGCTGGCAACAGACGCCAGTGCTATTTGCCCTGTGTGTGAAAATGGGAGTGCAATAGTGACTCTTCTTACCAGAAAACAACTTTTGCTCGTATGACCAGAAATTGCATGTGATTCAACTCCATTTAGGACTGGGAAACAAATGCCAGCTCGCCTTACAAGAAACACACTCTGCTTTTGAGAAAAGAGCACTTTTCTACTCTACTGTGTTTCCTATGGGGTCCAAAAAGTGAGGTTTCTCAGAACAAAAGAACTGCGCTTCCTACACACACGGGCCATATCTAGTTCAACTCTGATTAGGAAACTGACAAGAACAGTAGCTCCTCTTCAGTCCAATACACTGTACTTGCTGGGAACAGAATCGAGTGCTATTTGCACTGTGTATGGCAATGGGAGCACAATAGTGACTCTTCTTACCAGAAAACAACTCTTGCTCGTCGAACCAAAAACTGCATGTCATTCAACTCCTTTTAGGACTGGGAAACAAACATTAGCTCGCCTTACAAGAAACACACTCTGCTTTTGAGAAATGAGCACTCTTCTACTCTACTGTGTTTCCTATGGTGTCCGCACAGTGAGCTTGCTCAGAACAAAAGAACTGTGCTTCCTACACACACGCGCCATATCTAGTTCAACTCTGCTTAGGAAAATGACAAGTCCAATACACTGTACTTGCTGGGAACAGACGCGAGTGCTATTTGCACTGTGTATGGAAAAGGAAGCGCAATAGTGACTCTTCTTACCAAAAAACAACTCTACTAGTAGGACCAGAAACTGCTTGTGATTCAACTTCATTTACGACTGGGAAACAAAAGCTAGCTCGCCATACAAGAAACACACTCTGCTTTTCAGAAAAGAGTACTCTTCTACTCTACTGTGTTTCCTATGGGGTCCGAACAGTGAGCTTGCTCAGAACAAATGAACTGTGCTTCCTACACACACGGGCCATATCTAGTTCAAGTCTGCTTAGGAAACTGACAAGAACAGTAGCTCCTCTTCAATCCAATACACTGTACTTGCTGGGAGCAGACGCGAGTGCTATTTGCACTGTGTATGGCAATGGGAGCGCAATAGTGACTCTTCTTACCAGAAAACAACTCTTGCTCTTAGGACCAGAAACTGCATGTGATTCAACTCCATTTAGGACTGGGAAGCAAACGCTAGGTCGCCTTACACTAAACACACTCGGCTTTTGAGAGAAGAGCACTCTTCTACTCTACTCTGTTTCCTATGGGGTCCGAACAGTGAGCTTGCTCAGAACAAAAGAACTGTGCTTTTTACACACATGGGCCATATCTAGTTCAACTCTGCTTAGGAAACTGACAAGAACAGTAGCTCCTCTTCAGACCAATACACTGTACTTGCTGGAAACAGACGCGAGTGTTATTTGTACTATGTATGGCAATGGGAGCACAATAGTGACTCTTCTTACCAGAAAACAACTCTTGCTCGTAGGACCAGAAACTGCATGTGATTCAACTCCATTTAGGACTGGGAAACAAATGCTAGCACGCCTTACAAGAAACACACTCTGCTTTTGAGAAAAAGCACTCTTCTACTCTACTGTGTTTCCTATAGGGCCAGAACAGTGAGCTTGCTCAGAACAAAAGAACTGTGCTTCCTACACACACAGGCCATATCTAGTTCAATTCTGCTTACGAAACTGACAAGAACAGAAGCTCCTCTTCAGTCCAATACACTGTACATGCTGGCAAAAGACGCCAGTGCTATTTGCCCTGTGTGTGAAAATGGGAGTGCAATAGTGACTCTTCTTACCAGAAAACAACTCTTGCTCGTATGACCAGAAACTGCATGTGATTCAACTCCATTTAGGACTGGGAAACAAATGCCAGCTCGCCTTACAAGAAACACACTCTGCTTTTGAGAAAAGAGCACTCTTCTACTCTACTGTGTTTCCTATGGTGTCAGAACAGTGAGCTTGCTCAGAACAAAAGAACTGTGCTTCCTACACACACGGGCCATATCTAGTTCAACTCTGCTTAGGAAAATGACAAGAACAGTAGCTCCTCTTCAGTCCAATACAATGTACTTGCTGGGAACAGACGTGAGTGCTATTTGCACTGTGTATGGCAATGGGAGCGCAATAAGGACTTTTCTTACCAGAAAACAACTCTTGCTTCTAGGACCAGAAACTGCATGTGACTCAACTCCATTTAAGACTGGGAAAAAAACGCTAGCTCGCCTTACAAGAAACACACTCTGCTTTTGAGAAAAGAGCACTCTTCTACTCTACTGTGTTTCATATATGGCCAGAACAGTGAACTTGCTCTGAACAAAAGAAATGTGCTTCCTACACACAGGGGCCATATCTAGTTCAACTCTGCCTAGGAAACTGACAAGAACAGTAGCTCCTCTTCAGTCCAATTCTCTGTACATGCTGGGAACAGACACCAGTGCTATTTGCCCTGTGTATGGCAATGGGAGCGCAATAGTGACTCTTCTTACCAGAAAACAACTCTTGCTCGTAGGACCAGAAACTGCATGTGATTCATCTCCATTTAGGTCTGGGAAGTAAACGCTATCTCGCCTTACAAGAAACACACTCTGATTTGAGAAAAGAGCACTGAGTTTCCTATGGGTCCGCACAGTGAGCTTGCTCAGAACAAAAGAACTGGGCTTCCTATACACACGGGCCATATCTAGTTCAACTCTGCTTAGGAAACTGACAAGAACAGTAGCTCCTCTTCAGTCCAATACACTGTGCTTGCTGGGAACAGACGTGAGTGCTATTTGTGCTGTGTATGGCAAAGGGAGCACAATAGTGACTTTCCTTACCAGAAAACAACTCTTGCTCGTATGACCAAAAACTGCATGTGATTCACCTCCATTTAGGGGTGGGAAACAAACGCTAGCTCACCTTACAAGAAACACACTCTGCTTTGGAGAAAAGAGTACTCTTCTACTCTACTGTGTTTCCTATAAGGCCAGAACAGTGAGCTTGCTCAGAATAAAAGAACTGTGCTTCCTACACACATGGCCGTATCTAGTTCAATTCTGCTTAGGAAACTGACGAGAACAGTAGATCCTCTTCAGTCCAATACACTGTACATGCTGGCAACAGACGCCAGTGCTATTTGCCCTGTGTGTGAAAATGGGAGCGCAATAGTGACTCTTCTTACCAGAAAACAACTCTTGCTCGTATGACCAGAAATTGCATGTGATTCAACTCCATTTAGGACTGGGAAACAAATGCCAGCTCGCCTTACAAGAAACACACTCTGCTTTTGAGAAAAGAGCACTTTTCTACTCTACTGTGTTTCCTATGGGGTCCAAAAAGTGAGGTTTCTCAGAACAAAAGAACTGCGCTTCCTACACACACGGGCCATATCTAGTTCAACTCTGATTAGGAAACTGACAAGAACAGTAGCTCCTCTTCAGTCCAATACACTGTACTTGCTGGGAACAGAATCGAGTGCTATTTATACTGTGTATGGCAATGGGAGCACAATAGTGACTCTTCTTACCAGAAAAAAACTCTTGCTCGTCGAACCAAAAACTGCATGTCATTCAACTCCTTTTAGGACTGGGAAACAAACATTAGCTCGCCTTACAAGAAACACACTCTGCTTTTGAGAAATGAGCACTCTTCTACTCTACTGTGTTTCCTATGGTGTCCGCACAGTGAGCTTGCTCAGAACAAAAGAACTGTGCTTCCTACATACACGCGCCATATCTAGTTCAACTCTGCTTAGGAAAATGACAAGTCCAATACACTGTACTTGCTGGGAACAGACGCGAGTGCTATTTGCACTGTGTATGGAAAAGGAAGCGCAATAGTGACTCTTCTTACCAAAAAACAACTCTACTAGTAGGACCAGAAACTGCTTGTGATTCAACTTCATTTACGACTGGGAAACAAAAGCTAGCTCGCCATACAAGAAACACACTCTGCTTTTCAGAAAAGAGTACTCTTCTACTCTACAGTGTTTCCTATGGGGTCCGAACAGTGAGCTTGCTCAGAACAAATGAACTGTGCTTCCTACACACACGGGCCATATCTAGTTCAAGTCTGCTTAGGAAACTGACAAGAACAGTAGCTCCTCTTCAATCCAATACACTGTACTTGCTGGGAGCAGACGCGAGTGCTATTTGCACTGTGTATGGCAATGGGAGCGCAATAGTGACTCTTCTTACCAGAAAACAACTCTTGCTCTTAGGACCAGAAACTGCATGTGATTCAACTCCATTTAGGACTGGGAAGCAAACGCTAGGTCGCCTTACACTAAACACACTCGGCTTTTGAGAGAAGAGCACTCTTCTACTCTACTCTGTTTCCTATGGGGTCCGAACAGTGAGCTTGCTCAGAACAAAAGAACTGTGCTTTTTACACACATGGGCCATATCTAGTTCAACTCTGCTTAGGAAACTGACAAGAACAGTAGCTCCTCTTCAGACCAATACACCATACTTGCTGGAAACAGACGCGAGTGTTATTTGTACTATGTATGGCAATGGGAGCACAATAGTGACTCTTCTTACAAGAAAACAACTCTTGCTTGTAGGACCAGAAACTGCATGTGATTCAACTCCATTTAGGACTGGGAAACAAATGCTAGCACGCCTTACAAGAAACACACTCTGCTTTTGAGAAAGAGCACTCTTCTACTCTACTGTGTTTCCTATAGGGCCAGAACAGTGAGCTTGCTCAGAACAAAAGAACTGTGCTTCCTACACACACGGGCCATATCTAGTTCAATTCTGCTTACGAAACTGACAAGAACAGAAGCTCCTCTTCAGTCCAATACACTGTACATGCTGGCAAAAGACGCCAGTGCTATTTGCCCTGTGTGTGAAAATGGGAGTGCAATAGTGACTCTTCTTACCAGAAAACAACTCTTGCTCGTATGACCAGAAACTGCATGTGATTCAACTCCATTTAGGACTGGGAAACAAATGCCAGCTCGCCTTACAAGAAACACACTCTGCTTTTGAGAAAAGAGCACTCTTCTACTCTACTGTGTTTCCTATGGTGTCAGAACAGTGAGCTTGCTCAGAACAAAAGAACTGTGCTTCCTACACACGCGGGCCATATCTAGTTCAACTCTGCTTAGGAAAATGACAAGAACAGTAGCTCCTCTTCAGTCCAATACAATGTACTTGCTGGGAACAGACGTGAGTGCTATTTGCACTGTGTATGGCAATGGGAGCGCAATAAGGACTTTTCTTACCAGAAAACAACTCTTGCTTCTAGGACCAGAAACTGCATGTGACTCAACTCCATTTAAGACTGGGAAAAAAACGCTAGCTCGCCTTACAAGAAACACACTCTGCTTTTGAGAAAAGAGCACTCTTCTACTCTACTGTGTTTCCTATATGGCCCGAACAGTGAACTTGCTCTGAACAAAAGAAATGTGCTTCCTACACACAGGGGCCATATCTAGTTCAACTCTGCCTAGGAAACTGACAAGAACAGTAGCTCCTCTTCAGTCCAATTCTCTGTACATGCTGGGAACAGACACCAGTGCTATTTGCCCTGTGTATGGCAATGGGAGCGCAATAGTGACTCTTCTTACCAGAAAACAACTCTTGCTCGTAGGACCAGAAACTGCATGTGATTCATCTCCATTTAGGTCTGGGAAGTAAACGCTATCTCGCCTTACAAGAAACACACTCTGATTTGAGAAAAGAGCACTGAGTTTCCTATGGGTCCGCACAGTGAGCTTGCTCAGAACAAAAGAACTGGGCTTCCTATACACACGGGCCATATCTAGTTCAACTCTGCTTAGGAAACTGACAAGAACAGTAGCTCCTCTTCAGTCCAATACACTGTGCTTGCTGGGAACAGACGTGAGTGCTATTTGTGCTGTGTATGGCAAAGGGAGCGCAATAGTGACTTTCCTTACCAGAAAACAACTCTTGCTCGTATGACCAAAAACTGCATGTGATTCAACTCCATTTAGGGGTGGGAAACAAACGCTAGCTCACCTTACAAGAAACACACTCTGCTTTGGAGAAAAGAGCACTCTTCTACTCTACTGTGTTTCCTATAGGGCCAGAACAGTGAGCTTGCTCAGAATAAAAGAACTGTGCTTCCTACACACATGGCCGTATCTAGTTCAATTCTGCTTAGGAAACTGACGAGAACAGTAGATCCTCTTCAGTCCAATACACTGTACATGCTGGCAACAGACGCCAGTGCTATTTGCCCTGTGTATGACAATGGGAGGGCAATAGTGACTCTTCTTACCAGAAAACAACTCTTGCTTGTAGGACAAGAAACTGCATGTGATTCAACTCCATTTAGGACTGGGAAACAAATGCTAGGTCGCCTTACAAGAAACACACTCTGCTTTTGAGAAAAGAGCACTTTTCTACTCTACTGTGTTTCCTATGGGGTCCAAAAAGTGAGGTTTCTCAGAACAAAAGAACTGCGCTTCCTACACACACGGGCCATATCTAGTTCAACTCTGATTAGGAAACTAACAAGAACAGTAGCTCCTCTTCAGTCCAATACACTGTACTTGCTGGGAACAGAATCGAGTGCTATTTGCACTGTGTATGGCAATGGGAGCACAATAGTGACTCTTCTTACCAGAAAAAAACTCTTGCTCGTCGAACCAAAAACTGCATGTCATTCAACTCCTTTTAGGACTGGGAAACAAACATTAGCTCGCCTTACAAGAAACACACTCTGCTTTTGAGAAATGAGCACTCTTCTACTCTACTGTGTTTCCTATGGTGTCCCAACAGTGAGCTTGCACAAAACAAAAGAACTGTGCTTCCTACACACACGGGCCATATCTAGTTCAACTCTACTTAGGAAAATGACAATTCCAATACACTGTACTTGCTGGGAACAGACGCGAGTGCTATTTGCACTGTGTATGGCAAAGGGAGGGCAATAGTGACTCTTCTTACCAAAAAACAACTCTACTAGTAGGACCAGAAACTGCTTGTGATTCAACTTCATTTACGACTGGGAAACAAAAGCTAGTTCGCCATACAAGAAACACACTCTGCTTTTCAGAAAAGAGTACTCTTCTACTCTACTGTGTTTCCTATGGGGTCCGAACAGTGAGCTTGCTCAGAACAAATGAACTGTGCTTCCTACACACACAGGCCATATCTAGTTCAAGTCTGCTTAGGAAACTGACAAGAACAGTAGCTCCTCTTCAATCCAATACACTGTACTTGCTGGGAGCAGACGCGAGTGCTATTTGCACTGTGTATGGCAATGGGAGCGCAATAGTGACTCTTCTTACCAGAAAACAACTCTTGCTCTTAGGACCAGAAACTGCATGTGATTAACTCCATTTAGGACTGGGAAGCAAACGCTAGGTCGCCTTACACTAAACACACTCGGCTTTTGAGAGAAGAGCACTCTTCTACTCTACTGTGTTTCCTATGGGGTCCAAACAGTGAGCTTGATCAGAACAAAAGAACTGTGCTTTTTACACACATGGGCCATATCTAGTTCAACTCTGCTTAGGAAACTGACAAGAACAGTAGCTCCTCTTCAGACCAATACACTGTACTTGCTGGAAACAGAATCGAGTGTTATTTGTACTATGTATGGCAATGGGAGCACAATAGTGACTCTTCTTACCAGAAAACAACTCTTGCTCTTAGGACCAGAAACTGCATGTGATTCAACTCCATTTTGGACTGGGAAACAAATGCTAGCATGCCTTACAAGAAACACACTCTGCTTTTGAGAAAGAGCACTCTTCTACTCTACTGTGTTTCCTATAGGGCCAGAACAGTGAGCTTGCTCAGAACAAAAGAACTGTGCTTCCTACACACACGGGCCATATCTAGTTCAATTCTGCTTACGAAACTGACAAGAACAGAAGCTCCTCTTCAGTCCAATACACTGTACATGCTGGCAAAAGACGCCAGTGCTATTTGCCCTGTGTGTGAAAATGGGAGCGCAATAGTGACTCCCCTTACCAGAAAACAACTCTTGCTCGTATGACCAGAAACTGCATGTGATTCAACTCCATTTAGGACTGGGAAACAAATGCCAGCTCGCCTTACAAGAAACACACTCTGCTTTTGAGAAAAGAGCACTCTTCTACTCTACTGTGTTTCCTATGGTGTCAGTACAGTGAGCTTGCTCAGAACAAATGAACTGTGCTTCCTACACACAGGGGCCATATCTAGTTCAACTCTGCCTAGGAAACTGACAAGAACAGTAGCTCCTCTTCAGTCCAATTCTCTGTACATGCTGGGAACAGACGCCAGTGCTATTTGCCCTGTGTGTGAAAATGGGAGTGCAATAGTGACTCTTCTTACCAGAAAACAACTCTTGCTCGTATGACCAGAAACTGCATGTGATTCAACTCCATTTAGGACTGGGAAACAAATGCCAGCTCGCCTTACAAGAAACACACTCTGCTTTTGAGAAAAGAGCACTCTTCTACTCTACTGTGTTTCCTATGGTGTCAGAACAGTGAGCTTGCTCAGAACAAAAGAACTGTGCTTCCTACACACGCGGGCCATATCTAGTTCAACTCTGCTTAGGAAAATGACAAGAACAGTAGCTCCTCTTCAGTCCAATACAATGTACTTGCTGGGAACAGACGTGAGTGCTATTTGCACTGTGTATGGCAATGGGAGCGCAATAAGGACTTTTCTTACCAGAAAACAACTCTTGCTTCTAGGACCAGAAACTGCATGTGACTCAACTCCATTTAAGACTGGGAAAAAAACGCTAGCTCGCCTTACAAGAAACACACTCTGCTTTTGAGAAAAGAGCACTCTTCTACTCTACTGTGTTTCCTATATGCCAGAACAGTGAACTTGCTCTGAACAAAAGAAATGTGCTTCCTACACACAGGGGCCATATCTAGTTCAACTCTGCCTAGGAAACTGACAAGAACAGTAGCTCCTCTTCAGTCCAATTCTCTGTACATGCTGGGAACAGACACCAGTGCTATTTGCCCTGTGTATGGCAATGGGAGCGCAATAGTGACTCTTCTTACCAGAAAACAACTCTTGCTCGTAGGACCAGAAACTGCATGTGATTCATCTCCATTTAGGTCTGGGAAGTAAACGCTATCTCGCCTTACAAGAAACACACTCTGATTTGAGAAAAGAGCACTGAGTTTCCTATGGGTCCGCACAGTGAGCTTGCTCAGAACAAAAGAACTGGGCTTCCTATACACACGGGCCATATCTAGTTCAACTCTGCTTAGGAAACTGACAAGAACAGTAGCTCCTCTTCAGTCCAATACACTGTGCTTGCTGGGAACAGACGTGAGTGCTATTTGTGCTGTGTATGGCAAAGGGAGCACAATAGTGACTTTCCTTACCAGAAAACAACTCTTGCTCGTAGGACCAAAAACTGCATGTGATTCAACTCCATTTAGGGGTGGGAAACAAACGCTAGCTCACCTTACAAGAAACACACTCTGCTTTGGAGAAAAGAGCACTCTTCTACTCTACTGTGTTTCCTATAGGGCCAGAACAGTGAGCTTGCTCAGAATAAAAGAACTGTGCTTCCTACACACATGGCCGTATCTAGTTCAATTCTGCTTAGGAAACTGACGAGAACAGTAGATCCTCTTCAGTCCAATACACTGTACATGCTGGCAACAGACGCCAGTGCTATTTGCCCTGTGTATGACAATGGGAGGGCAATAGTGACTCTTCTTACCAGAAAACAACTCTTGCTTGTAGGACAAGAAACTGCATGTGATTCAACTCCATTTAGGACTGGGAAACAAATGCTAGGTCGCCTTACAAGAAACACACTCTGCTTTTGAGAAAAGAGCACTTTTCTACTCTACTGTGTTTCCTATGGGGTCCAAAAAGTGAGGTTTCTCAGAACAAAAGAACTGCGCTTCCTACACACACGGGCCATATCTAGTTCAACTCTGATTAGGAAACTGACAAGAACAGTAGCTCCTCTTCAGTCCAATACACTGTACTTGCTGGGAACAGAATCGAGTGCTATTTGCACTGTGTATGGCAATGGGAGCACAATAGTGACTCTTCTTACCAGAAAAAAACTCTTGCTCGTCGAACCAAAAACTGCATGTCATTCAACTCCTTTTAGGACTGGGAAACAAACATTAGCTCGCCTTACAAGAAACACACTCTGCTTTTGAGAAATGAGCACTCTTCTACTCTACTGTGTTTCCTATGGTGTCCCAACAGTGAGCTTGCACAAAACAAAAGAACTGTGCTTCCTACACACACGGGCCATATCTAGTTCAACTCTACTTAGGAAAATGACAAGTCCAATACACTGTACTTGCTGGGAACAGACGCGAGTGCTATTTGCACTGTGTATGGCAAAGGGAGCGCAATAGTGACTCTTCTTACCAAAAAACAACTCTACTAGTAGGACCAGAAACTGCTTGTGATTCAACTTCATTTACGACTGGGAAACAAAAGCTAGTTCGCCATACAAGAAACACACTCTGCTTTTCAGAAAAGAGTACTCTTCTACTCTACTGTGTTTCCTATGGGGTCCGAACAGTGAGCTTGCTCAGAACAAATGAACTGTGCTTCCTACACACACAGGCCATATCTAGTTCAAGTCTGCTTAGGAAACTGACAAGAACAGTAGCTCCTCTTCAATCCAATACACTGTACTTGCTGGGAGCAGACGCGAGTGCTATATGCACTGTGTATGGCAATGGGAGCGCAATAGTGACTCTTCTTACCAGAAAACAACTCTTGCTCTTAGGACCAGAAACTGCATGTGATTAACTCCATTTAGGACTGGGAAGCAAACGCTAGGTCGCCTTACACTAAACACACTCGGCTTTTGAGAGAAGAGCACTCTTCTACTCTACTGTGTTTCCTATGGGGTCCAAACAGTGAGCTTGATCAGAACAAAAGAACTGTGCTTTTTACACACATGGGCCATATCTAGTTCAACTCTGCTTAGGAAACTGACAAGAACAGTAGCTCCTCTTCAGACCAATACACTGTACTTGCTGGAAACAGAATCGAGTGTTATTTGTACTATGTATGGCAATGGGAGCACAATAGTGACTCTTCTTACCAGAAAACAACTCTTGCTCGTAGGACCAGAAACTGCATGTGATTCAACTCCAATTAGGACTGGGAAACAAATGCTAGCATGCCTTACAAGAAACACACTCTGCTTTTGAGAAAGAGCACTCTTCTACTCTACTGTGTTTCCTATAGGGCCAGAACAGTGAGCTTGCTCAGAACAAAAGAACTGTGCTTCCTACACACACGGGCCATATCTAGTTCAATTCTGCTTACGAAACTGACAAGAACAGAAGCTCCTCTTCAGTCCAATACACTGTACATGCTGGCAAAAGACGCCAGTGCTATTTGCCCTTTGTGTGAAAATGGGAGCGCAATAGTGACTCCCCTTACCAGAAAACAACTCTTGCTCGTATGACCAGAAACTGCATGTGATTCAACTCCATTTAGGACTGGGAAACAAATGCCAGCTCGCCTTACAAGAAACACACTCTGCTTTTGAGAAAAGAGCACTCTTCTACTCTACTGTGTTTCCTATGGTGTCAGAACAGTGAGCTTGCTCAGAACAAATGAACTGTGCTTCCTACACACAGGGGCCATATCTAGTTCAACTCTGCCTAGGAAACTGACAAGAACAGTAGCTCCTCTTCAGTCCAATTCTCTGTACATGCTGGGAACAGACACCAGTGCTATTTGCCCTGTGTATGGCAATGGGAGCGCAATAGTGACTCTTCTTACCAGAAAACAACTCTTGCTCGTAGGACCAGAAACTGCATGTGATTCATCTCCATTTAGGTCTGGGAAGTAAACGCTATCTCGCCTTACAAGAAACACACTCTGATTTGAGAAAAGAGCACTGAGTTTCCTATGGGGTCCGCACAGTGAGCTTGCTCAGAACAAAAGAACTGGGCTTCCTATACACACGGGCCATATCTAGTTCAACTCTGCTTAGGAAACTGACAAGAACAGTAGCTCCTCTTCAGTCCAATACACTGTGCTTGCTGGGAACAGACGTGAGTGCTATTTGTGCTGTGTATGGCAAAGGGAGCGCAATAGTGACTTTCCTTACCAGAAAACAACTCTTGCTCGTATGACCAAAAACTGCATGTGATTCAACTTCATTTAGGGGTGGGAAACAAACGCTAGCTCACCTTACAAGAAACACACTCTGCTTTGGAGAAAAGAGCACTCTTCTACTCTACTGTGTTTCCTATAGGGCCAGAACAGTGAGCTTGCTCAGAATAAAAGAACTGTGCTTCCTACACACATGGCCGTATCTAGTTCAATTCTGCTTAGGAAACTGACGAGAACAGTAGATCCTCTTCAGTCCAATACACTGTACATGCTGGCAACAGACGCCAGTGCTATTTGCCCTGTGTATGACAATGGGAGGGCAATAGTGACTCTTCTTACCAGAAAACAACTCTTGCTTGTAGGACAAGAAACTGCATGTGATTCAACTCCATTTAGGACTGGGAAACAAATGCTAGGTCGCCTTACAAGAAACACACTCTGCTTTTGAGAAAAGAGCACTTTTCTACTCTACTGTGTTTCCTATGGGGTCCAAAAAGTGAGGTTTCTCAGAACAAAAGAACTGCGCTTCCTACACACACGGGCCATATCTAGTTCAACTCTGATTAGGAAACTGACAAGAACAGTAGCTCTTCTTCAGTCCAATACACTGTACTTGCTGGGAACAGAATCGAGTGCTATTTGCACTGTGTATGGCAATGGGAGCACAATAGTGACTCTTCTTACCAGAAAAAAACTCTTGCTCGTCGAACCAAAAACTGCATGTCATTCAACTCCTTTTAGGACTGGGAAACAAACATTAGCTCGCCTTACAAGAAACACACTCTGCTTTTGAGAAATGAGCACTCTTCTACTCTACTGTGTTTCCTATGGTGTCCCAACAGTGAGCTTGCACAAAACAAAAGAACTGTGCTTCCTACACACACGGGCCATATCTAGTTCAACTCTACTTAGGAAAATGACAAGTCCAATACACTGTACTTGCTGGGAACAGACGCGAGTGCTATTTGCACTGTGTATGGCAAAGGGAGCGCAATAGTGACTCTTCTTACCAAAAAACAACTCTACTAGTAGGACCAGAAACTGCTTGTGATTCAACTTCATTTACGACTGGGAAACAAAAGCTAGTTCGCCCTACAAGAAACACACTCTGCTTTTCAGAAAAGAGTACTCTTCTACTCTACTGTGTTTCCTATGGGGTCCGAACAGTGAGCTTGCTCAGAACAAATGAACTGTGCTTCCTACACACACGGGCCATATCTAGTTCAAGTCTGCTTAGGAAACTGACAAGAACAGTAGCTCCTCTTCAATCCAATACACTGTACTTGCTGGGAGCAGACGCGAGTGCTATTTGCACTGTGTATGGCAATGGGAGCGCAATAGTGACTCTTCTTACCAGAAAACAACTCTTGCTCTTAGGACCAGAAACTGCATGTGATTAACTCCATTTAGGACTGGGAAGCAAACGCTAGGTCGCCTTACACTAAACACACTCGGCTTTTGAGAGAAGAGCACTCTTCTACTCTACTGTGTTTCCTATGGGGTCCGAACAGTGAGCTTGCTCAGAACAAACAACTGTGCTTCCTTCACACACGGGCCTTATCTGGTACAACTCTGCTTAAGAAACTGACAAGAACAGTATCTCCTCTTCAGTCCAATACATGTACTTGCTGGGAACAGACGCCAGTGCTATTTGCGCTGTGTATGAATGGGAGCGCAATAGTGATTCTTCTTACCAGAAAACAACTCTTGCTCTTAGTACCAGAAAATGCATGCGATTCAACTCAATATAGGACTGGGAAAAAAACACTAGCTCGTCTTACAAGAAACACTCTCTGCTTTTGAGAAAAGAGCACTCTTCTACTCTACTGTGTTTCCTATAGGGCCAGAACAGAGAGCTTGCTCAGAACAAAAGAACTGTGCTTCCTGCATACACGGCCATATCTAGTTCAATTCTGCTTAGGAAACTGACAAGAACAATAGATCCTTTTCAGTCCAATACACTGTACATGCTGGGAACAGACGCGAGTACTGTTTGTACTGTGTATGGCAATGGGAACCCAATAGTGACTCTTCTTACCAGAAAACTACTCTTGCTCATAGGACCAAAAACTGCATGTGACTCAACTCCATTTAGGACTGGGAAACAAATGCTAGCTCGCCTTACAAGAAACACACTCTGCTTTTGAGAAAAGAGCACTCTTCTACTCTACTGTGTTTCCTATAGGGCCAGAACAGTGAGCTTGCTCAGAACAAAGAACTGTGCTTCCTACACACACGGGCCATATCTTGTTCAATTCTCCTTAGGAAACTGACAAGAACAGTAGCTCCTCTTCAGTCCAACACACTGTACATGCTGGCAACAGACGCCAGTGCTATTTGCCCTGTGTGTGAAAATGGGAGCGCCATAGTGACTCTTCTTACCAGAAAAAGCTCTTGCATGTAGGACGAGAAACTGCATGGGATTCAACTCCATTTCTGACTGGGAAACAAACTCTAGCTCGCCTTTCAAGAAACACACTCTGCTTTTGATAAAAGGGCACTCTTCTACTCTATGGTGTTTCCTATGGCGTCCAAACAGTGAGCTTGCTCAGAACAAAAGAACTGTGCTTCCTACACACATGGGCCATATCTGGTACAACTCTGCTTAGGAAACTGACAAGAACAGTAGCTCCTCTTCAGTCCAATACACTGTACTTGCTGGGAACAGACGCGAGTGCTATTTGCACTGTGTATGGCAATGGGAGCGCAATAGTGACTCTTCTTATCAGAAAACAACTCTTGCTCGTAGGACCAGAAACTGCATGTGATTCAACTCCATTTAGGACTGGGAAACAAACGCTAGTTCGCCTTATAAGAAATACACTCTGCTTTTGAGAATAGGGCACACATCTACTCGACTGTGTTTCCTATGGGGTCCGAAGGGTGAGCTTGCTCAGAACAAAAGAACTGTGCTTCCTACACACAAGGCCATATATAGTTCAATTCTGCTTAGGAACCTAACAAGAACAGTAGATCCTCTTCAGGCCAATACACTGTACATGCTGGGAACAGACGCCAGTGCTATTTGCCCTATGCATGACAATGGGAGCACAATAGTGACTCTTCTTACCAGAAAACAACTCTTGCTCGTAGGACCAGAAACTGCATGTGTATTTCAACTCCATTTAGGTCTGGGAAATAAACGCTAGCTCGCCTTACAAGAAACACACTCTGCTTTTGAGAAAAGAGCACTCTTCTGGTCTACTGTGTTTCGTATAGGGCCAGAACAGTGAGCTTGCTCAGAACAAAAGAACTGTAATCCCTACACACACGAGCCATATCTAGTTCAACTCTGCTTAGGAAACTGAGAAGAAAAGTAGCTCTTCTTCAGTCCAATACACTGTACATGCTGGGAACAGATGCGAGTGCATTTTGTACTGTGTATGGCAATGAGAGCACAATAGTGACATTCCTTACCAGAAAACAACTCTTGCTCATAGGAACAAAAACTGCATGTGATTCAACTCCATTTAGAACTGGGAAATAAAAGCTAGCTCGCCTTACAAGAAACACACTCTGCTTTTGATAAAAGAGCACTCTTCTGGTCTACTGTGTTTCGTATAGGGCCAGAACAGTGAGCTTGCTCAGAACAAAAGAACTGTAATTCCTACACACACGAGCCATATCTAGTTCAACTCTGCTTAGGAAACTGAGAAGAAAAGTAGCTCTTCTTCAGTCCAATACACTGTACATGCTGGGAACAGATGCGAGTGCATTTTGTACTGTGTATGGCAATGAGAGCACAATAGTGACATTCCTTACCAGAAAACAACTCTTGCTCATAGGAACAAAAACTGCATGTGATTCAACTCCATTTAGAACTGGGAAATAAAAGCTAGCTCGCCTTACAAGAAACACACTCTGCTTTTGAGAAAAGAGCACTCTTCTACTCGACTATGTTTCCCAAAGGGCCAGAACAGTGAGCTTGCACAGAACAAAAGAAGTGTGCTTCCTACACACATGGCCATATCTAGTTCAATTCAGCTTAGGAAACTGACAAGAACAGTATAACCCTCTTCAGTCAAATACACTGCACATGCTGGGAACAGACACCATTGCTATTTGCACTGTGTATGGCATTGGGAGCGCAATTGTGACTCTCTTACCAGAAAAAAACTCTTGCTCGTAGTACCAGAAACTGCATGGGATTCAACTCCATTTCTGACTGGGAAGCAAATACTAGCTCGCCTTTCAAGAAACACAATCTAATTTTGAGAAAAGAGCACTCATCTACTCTACTGTGTTTCCTATGGTGTCCGCACAGTGTGCTTTCTCAGAACAAAAGAACTGTGCTTCCTACACACACGGGCCATATCTAGTTCAACTCCTTATAGGAAAATGACAAGAACAGTACCTCCTCTTCAGTCCAATACACTGTACTTGCTGGGAACAGACGCCAGTGCTATTTGCCCTGTGTATGACAATGGGAGGGCAATAGTGACTCTTCTTACCAGAAAACAACTCTTGCTCGTAGAACCAGAGACTGCATGTGACTCAACTCCATTTAGGACTGGGAAAGAAACGCTAGCTGGCCTTACATGAAACACACTCTGCTTTTGAGAAAAGAGCACTCTTCTACTCTACTCTGTTTCCTATGGGGTCCGAGCAGTGAGCTTGCTCAGAACAAAAGAACTGTGCTTCCTACACACACGGGCCATATCTAGTTCAACTCTGCTTAGGAAACGGACAAGAACAGTAGCTCCTCTTCAGTCCAATACACTGTAATTGCTGGAAACAGACGCGATTGCTATTTGCACTGTTTATGGCAATGGGAGCACAAGAGTGACTTTCCTTACCAGAAAACTACTCTTGCTCGTAGGATCAGAAACTGCACGGGATTCAATTCCATTTCTGACTGGGAAACAAACACTAGCTCGCCTTTCAATAAACACACTCTGCTTTTGAGAAAAGAGCACTCTTCTACTCTACTGTGTTTCCTATGGGGTCCAGACAGTGAGCTTGCTCAGAACAAAAGAACTGTGCTTTCTACACACATGGCCATATCTAGTTCAATTCTGCGTAGGAACCTGACAAGAACAGTAGATCCTCTTCAGTCCAATACACTGTACTTGCTGGGAACCAATGCCAGTGCTATTTGCCCTGTGTATGACAATGGGAGCGCAATAGTGACTCTTATTACCAGAAAACAAATCTTGCTCGTAGGACCAGAAACTGCATGTGATTCAACTCCATTTAGGACTGCGAAACAAACGCTATCTCGCCTTACAAGAAACACACTCTGCTTTTGAGAAAAGAGCACTCTTCTACTCTACTGTGTTTCCTATGGGGTCCGAGCAGTGAGCTTGCTCAAAACAAAAGAACTGTGCTTCCTACACACACGGGCCATATCTAGTTCAACTCTGCTTAGGAAACTGACAAGAACAGTAGCTCATCTTCAGTCCAATACACTGTACTTGCTGGAAACAGACGCGAGTGCTCTTTGCACTGTGTATGGCAAAGGGAGGGCAATAGTGAATTTCCTTACAGAAAACAACTCTTGCTGGTAGCACCAAAAACTGCATGTGATTCAACTCCATTTAGGACTGGGAAACAAACGCTAGATTGCCTTACAAGAAACACACTCTGCTTTTGAGAAAAGAGCACTCTTCTACTCTACTGTGTTTCCTATAGGGCCAGAACAGGAGCTTGCTCAGAACAAAAGAACTGGCTTCCTACATACACAGCCATATCCAGTTAAATTCTGCTTAGGAAACTGACAAGAACAAAAGATCCTTTTCAGTCCAATACACTGTACCCGCTGGGAACAGAGGTGAGTGCTATTTGTACTGTTTATGGCAATGGGAGTCCAATAGTGACTCTTCTTACCAGAAAACTACTCTTTCTCGTAGGACCAAAAACTGCATGTGACTCAACTCCATTTAGGACTGGGAAACATACGCTAGCTCATCTTACATGAAACACACTCAGCTTTTGAGAAAAGAGCACTCTTCTACTCTACTGTGTTTCCTATAGGGCCAGAACAGTGAGCTTGCTGAGAACAAAAGAACTGTGCTTCCTACACACACGAGCCATATCTAATTCAATTATTTTTAGGAAACTGACAAGAACAGTAGAACCTTTTCAGTCCAATACACTGTACATGCCGGAAACAGACGCCAGTGCTATTTGCCCTGTATATGACAATGGGAGCACAATAGTGACTCTTCTTACCAGAAAAAAACTCTTGCTCATAGGACCAGAAACTGCACGGGGTTCAATTCCATTTCTGACTGGGAAACAAACACTAGCTCGCCTTTCAAGAAACACAACCAAATTTTGAGAAAAGAGCACTCATCTACTCTACTGTGTTTCCTATGATGTCCGCACAGTGTGCTTTCTCAGAAAAAAAGAACTGTGCTTCCTAAACACACGGGTCATATCTAGTTCAACTCTGCTTAGGAAACTGACAAGAACAGTAGCTGCTCTTCAGTCCAATACGCTGTACTTGCTGGAAACAGACGCCAGTGCTATTTGCACTGTTTATGGCAATGGGAGCGCAATAGTGACTCTTCTTACCAGAAAAGAACTCTTGCTAGTAGGACCAGAAACTGCATGGGATTCAACTCAATTTCTGACTGGGAAACAAACACTAGCTTGCCTTTCAAGAAACACAATCAAATTTTGAGAAAAGAGCACTCATCTACTCTACTGTGTTTCCTATGATGTCCGCACAGTGTGCTTTCTCAGAAAAAAAGAACTATGCTTCCTACACACATGGGCCATATCTAATTCAACTTTGCTTAGGAAACTGACAAGAACAGTAGCTCCTCTTCAGTCCAATACACTGTACTTGCTGGGAACAGACGCCAGTGCTATTTGCACAATGTATTACAAGGGGAGCGAAATAGTGACTCTTCTTACCACAAAACAATTCTTGCTCGTAGGACCAGAAACTGCATGTGATTCAACTACATTTAGGACTGGGAAACAAACGCTAGCTCGACTTATAAGAAACACACTCTGCTTTTGTGGAAAGAGCACTCTTCTACTCTACTGTGTTTCCTCTATGGCCAGAACAGTGAGCTTGCTCAGAACAAAAGGACTGTGCTTCCTACACACACGGGCCATATCTAGTTCAATTCTGCTTAGGAAACTGACGAGAACAGTATACCCTCTTCAGTCAAATACACTGCACATGCTGGGAACAGACACCAGTGCTATTTGCCCTGTGTCTGACAATGGGAGCCCAATAGTGACTATTCTTACCAGAAAACAACTCTTGCTCCTAGGACCAGAAAATGCATGTGATTCAACTCCATTTAGGACTGGGAAACAAATGCTAGCTCGGCTTACAAGAAACACACTCTGCTTTTGAGAAAAGAGCACTCTTCTACTCTACTGTGTTTCCTATAGGGCCAGAACAGTGAGCTTGCTCAGAACAAAAGAACTGTACTTCCTACACACACGGGCCATATCTAGTTCAACTCTGCTTAGGAAACTGAGAAGAAAAGTAGCTCTTCTTCAGTCCAATACACTGTACATGCTGGGAACAGACGCGAGTGCAATTTGCACTGTGTATGGCAATGAGAGCACAATAGTGACATTCCTTACCAGAAAACAACTCTTGCTCATAGGACCAAAAAATGCATGTCATTCAACTCCATTTAGAACTGGGAAATAAATGCTAGCTCGCCTTACAAGAAACAAACTCTGCTTTTGAGAACAGAGCACTCTTCTACTCTACTGTGTTTCCTATAGGGCCAGAACAGTAAGCTTGCACAGAACAAAAGAAGTGTGCTTCCTACACACAAGGCCATATCTAGTTCAATTCAGCTTAGGAAACTGACAAGAACAGTATACCCTCTTCAGGCAAATACACTGCACATGCTGGGAAGAGACACCAGTGCTATTTGCCCTGTGTAAGACAATGGGAGCGCAATAGTGACTCTTCTTACCAGAAAACAACTCTTGCTCGTAGGACCAGAAACTGCATGTGACTCAACTCCATTTAGGACTGGGAAAGAAACGCTAGCTCGCCTTACAAGAAACACACTCTGCTTTTGAGAAAAGAGCACTCTTCTACTCTACTGTGTTTCCTATATGGCCAGAACAGTGAACTTGCTCAGAACAAAAGAACTGTGCTTCCTATACACAGGGGCCATATCTAGTTCAACTCTTCTTAGGAAACTAACAAGAACAGTAGCTCTTCTTCAGTCCAATACACTGTACATGCAGGGAACAGACGCCACAGCTATATGCACTGTGTATGGCAATGGGAGCGCAATAGTGACTCTTATTACCAGAAAAAAAATCTTGCTCATAGGACCAGAAACTGCATGTGATTCAACTCCATTTATGACTGGGAAACAAACGCTAGCTCGCCTTACAAGAAACACACTCTGCTTTTGAGAAAAGAGCACTCTTTTACTCTACCGTGTTTCCTATGGGGTCGTAACAGTGAGCTTGCTCAGAACAAAAGAACTGTTCTTCCTACACACACGGGCCATATCTAGTTCAACTCTGCTTAGGAAACTGACAAGAACAGTAGCTCCTCTTCAGTCCAATACACTGTACTTGCTGGGAACAGACGCGAGTGTATTTGCACTGTGTATGGAAATGGGAGCACAATAGTGACTCTTCTTACCAGAAAACAACTCTTGCTCGTAGGACCAGAAACTGCATGTGATTCAACTCCATTTAGGACTGGGAAACAAACGCTAGCTCGCCTTACAAGAAACACACTCTGCTTTTGAGAAAAGAGCACTCTTCTACTCTACTGTGTTTCCTGTGTCCGAACAGTGAGCTTGCTCAGAACAAAAGAACTGTGCTTCCTACACACACGGGCCATATCTAGTTCAACTCTGCTTAGGAAACTGACAAGAACAGTAGCTCCTCTTCAGTCCAATACACTGTACTTGCTGGAAACAGACACGAGTGCTATTTGCACTGTGTTTGGCAAAGGGAGCGCAATAGTGACTTTCCTTACCAGAAAACAACTCTTGCTGGTAGGACCAAAAACTGCATGTGATTCAACTCCATTTAGGACTGGGAAACAAACGCTAGCTCGCCTTATAAGAAACACACTATGCTTTTGAGAAAAGTGCACTCTTCTACTCAATTGTGTTTCCTATAGGGCCAGAACAGTGAGCTTGCTCAGAACAAAAGAACTGTGCTTCCTACACACACAGGCCATATCTAGTTCAATTCTGCTTAGGAAGCTGAAAAGAAGAATAGATTCTCTTCAGTCCAATACACTGTACATGCTGGGAACAGACGCCAGTGCTATTTGCCCTGTGTATGACAATGGGAGCGCAATAGTGACTCTTCTTACCAGAAAACAACTCTTGCTCATAGGACCAGAAACTGCATGTGATTCAACTCCATTTAGGACTGGGAAACAAACGATAGCTCGCCTTACAAGAAACACACTCTGCTTTTGAGAAAAGTGCACTCTTCTACTCAATTGTGTTTCCTACGTGGTCCGAACAGTGAGGTTACTCAGAACAAAAGACCTGTGCTTCCTAAACACACGGGCCATATCTGGTTCAACTCTGCTTAGGAAACTGACAAGAACAGTAGCTCCTCTTCAGTCCAATACACTGTACTTGCTGGGAACAGACGCAAGTACTATTAGCACTCTGTATGGTAATGGGAGTGTAATAGTGTCTTTCCTTACCAGAAAACAACTCTTGTTCGTAGGACCTGAATCTGCATGTGATTCAACGCCATTTAGGAGTGGGAAACAAATGCTAGTTTGCCTAAGAGAAACACACATGTGCTTTTGAGAAAATAGCACTCTTCTACTCTATTTTGTTTCCTATGGGGTCCGAACAGTGAGCTTGCTCAGAACAAAAGAACTGTGCTTCCTACACACACGGCCATATCTAGTTCAATTCTGCTTAGGAACCTGACAAGAACAGTAGATTCTCTTCAGTCCAATACACAGTACATGCTGGGAACCGACGCCAGTGCTATTTGCCCTGTGTATGACAATGGGAGCACAATATTGACTCTTCTTACCAGAAAACAACTCTTGCTCATAGGACCAGAAAAAGCATATAACTCAACTCCATTTAGGACTGGGAAACAAACGCTAGCTCACCTTACAAGAAACACATTCTGCTTTTGAGAAAAAAAGCACTCTTTTACTCTACTGTGTTTCCTTTAGGGCCAGAACCGTCAGCTTGCTCAGAACAAAAGAACTGTGCTTCCTACACACAGGGACCATATCCAGTTCAACTCTGCTTAGAAAACTGACAAGAACAGTAGATCCTGTTTAGTCCCATATACTGTACTTGCTGGGAACAGACGCCAGTGCTATTTGCACTGTGTATGGCAATGGGAGCACAATAGTGACTCTTCTTACCAGAAAACAACTCTTGCTCCTAGGACCAGAAACTGCATGTGATTCAACTCCATTTAGGACTGGGAAAGAAACGCTAGCTCGCCTTACAAGAAACACACTCTGCTTTAGAGAAAAGAGCACTCTTCTACTCTACTGTGTTTCCTATAGGGCCAGAACAGTGAACTTGCTCAGAACAAAAGAACTGTGCTTCCTACACACAGGGGCCATATCTAGTTCAACTCTGCTTAGGAAACTGACAAGAACAGTAGCTCCTCTTCAGCCAAATACACTATACCTGCTGGAAACAGACGCGAGTGCTATTTGCACTGTGTATGGCAAAGGGAGCACAATAGTGACTTTCCTTACTAGCAAACAACTCTTCCTGGTAGGAACAAAAACTGCATGTGATTCAACTCCATTTAGGACTGGGAAACAAAAGCTAGCTCGCCTTACAAGAAACACACTCTGCTTTTGAGAAAAGAGCACTCTTCTACTCTACTGTGTTTCCCATGGGGTTCGAACAGTGAGCTTGTTCAGAACAAAAGAACTGTGCTTCCTACACACGGGCCATATCTAGTTCAACTCTGCTTAGGAAACTGACAAGAACAGTTGCTCCTCTTCAGTCCAATACACTGTACTTGCTGGGAAATGACGCGAGTGCTATTTGCACTGTGTAAGGCAATAAGTGCGCATTAGTGACTCTTCTTACCAGAAAATAACTCTTGCTCTTAGGACCAGAAACTGCATTTGATTCAATCCACTTAGGACTGGAAAACAAAGGCTAGCTCACCTTACAAGAAACACGTTCTGCTTTTGAGAATAGGGCACACATCTACTCTACTGTGTTTTCTATGGTGTCAAAACAGTGAGCTTGCTCTGAACAAAAGAACTGTGCTTCCTACACACGGGTCATATCTAGTTCAACTCTGCTTAGGAAACTGACAAGAACAGTAGCTCCTCTTCAGTCCAATACACTGTACTTGATGGGAAGAGACGCGAGTGCTATTTGCACTGTGTATGGCAATGGGAGCGCAATAGTGACTCTTCTTACCAGAAAACAACTCTTGCTCGTAGGACCAGAAACTGCATGGGAATGAACTCCATTTAGGACTGGGAAAAAAACGCTAGCTCGCCTTACAAGAAACACACTCTGCTTTTGAGAAAAGAGCACTCTTCTACTCTACTGTGTTTCCTATAGGGCCAGAACAGTGAGCTTGCTCAGAACAAAAGAACTGTGCTTCCTACACACACTGCCATATCTAGTTCAATTCAGCTTAGGAAACTGACAAGAACAGTATACCCTCTTCAGGCAAATACACTGCACATGCTGGGAACAGACACCAGTGCTATTTGCCCTCTGTATGACAATGGGAGCGCAATAGTGACTCTTCTTAACAGAAAACAACTCTTGCTCATAGAACCAGAACCTGCATGTGACTCAACTCCATTTAGGACTGGGAAAAAAACGCTAGCTCGCCTTACAAGAAACACACTCTGCTTTTGAGAAAAGAGAACTCTTCTACTCTACTGTGTTTCCTATAGGGCGAGAACAGTGAACTTGCTCAGAACAAAAGAACTGTGCTTCCTACACACAGGGGACATATCTAGTTCAACTCTCCTTAGGAAACTAACAAGAACAGTAGCTCCTCTTCAGTCCAATACAGTGTACATGCAGGGAATAGACGCCAGAGCTATATGCACTGTGTATGGCAATGGGAGCGCAATAGTGACTCTTATTACCAGAAAAAAAATCTTGCTCATAGGACCAGAAACTGCATGTGATTCAACTCCATTTAGGACTGGGAAACAAACGCTAGCTCGCCTTACAAGAAACACACTCTGCTTTTGAGAAAAGAGCACTCTTCTACTCTACTGTGTTTCCTATAGGGCCGGAACAGTGAGCTTGCTCAGAACAAAAGAACTGTGCTTCCTACACCCGGGCCATATCTAGTTCAACTCTGCTTAAGAAACTGACAAGAGCAGTAGCTCCTCTTCAGCCAAATACACTGTACTTGCTGGAAACAGACGCGAGTGCTATTTGCACTGTGTATGGCAAAGGTAGCACAACAGTGACTTTCCTTACTAGCAAACAACTCTTGCTGGTAGGAACAAAAACTGCATGTGATTCAACTCCATTTAGGACTGGGAAACAAATGCTAGCTCGCCTTACAAGAAACACACTCTGCTTTTGAGAAAAGAGCACTCTTCTACTCTACTGTGTTTCCTATGGGGTTCGAACAGTGAGCTTGTTCAGAACAAAAGAACTGTGCTTCCTACACACGGGCCATATCTAGTTCAACTCTGCTTAGGAAACTGACAAGAACAGTTGCTCCTCTTCAGTCCAATACACTGTACTTGCTGGGAAATGACGCGAGTGCTATTTGCACTGTGTAAGGCAATAAGTGCGCATTAGTGACTCTTCTTACCAGAAAATAACTCTTGCTCTTAGGACCAGAAACTGCATTTGATTCAATCCACTTAGGACTGGAAAACAAAGGCTAGCTCACCTTACAAGAAACACGTTCTGCTTTTGAGAATAGGGCACACATCTACTCTACTGTGTTTTCTATGGTGTCCAAACAGTGAGCTTGCTCTGAACAAAAGAACTGTGCTTCCTACACACACGGGTCATATCTAGTTCAACTCTGCTTAGGAAACTGACAAGAACAGTAGCTCCTCTTCAGTCCAATACACTGTACTTGGTGGGAAGAGACGCGATTGCTATTTGCACTGTGTATGGCAATGGGAGCGCAATAGTGACTCTTCTTACCAGAAAACAACTCTTGCTCGTAGGACCAGAAACTGCATGGGAATGAACTCCATTTAGGACTGGGAAAAAAACGCTAGCTCGCCTTACAAGAAACACACTCTGCTTTTGAGAAAAGAGCACTCTTCCACTCTACTGTGTTTCCTATAGGGCCAGAACAGTGAGCTTGCTCAGAACAAAAGAACTGTGCTTCCTACACACACGTGCCATATCTAGTTCAATTCTGCTTAGGAAGCTGACAAGAAGAGAAGATTCTCTTCAGTCCAATACACTGTACATGCTGGGAACAGATGCCAGTGCTATTTGCCCTGTGTATGACAATGGGACCGCAATAGTGACTCTTCTTACCAGAAAACAACTCTTGCTCATAGGACCAGAAACTGCATGTGATTCAACTCCATTTAGACCTGGGAAACAAACGATAGCTCGCCTTACAAGAAACACACTCTGCTTTTGAGAAAAGTGCACTCTTCTACTTAATTGTGTTTCCTACGGGGTCCAAACAGTGAGCTTACTCAGAACAAAAGACCTGTGCTTCCTACACACACGGGCCATATCTGGTTCAACTCTGCTTAGGGAACTGACAAGAACAGTATCTCCTCTTCAGTGCAATACACTGTACTTGCTGGGAACAGACGCAAGTACTATTAGCACTCTGTATGGTAATGTGAGCGCAATAGTGACTTTCCTTACCAGAAAACAACTCTTGCTCGTAGGACCTGAAACTGCATGTGATTCAACTCCATTTAGGACTGGGAAACAAATGCTAGCTCGCCTTACGAGAAACATACTTGTGCTTTTGAGGAAATAGCACTCTTCTACTCTATTTTGTTTCCTATGGGGTCCGAACGGTGAGCTTGCTCAGAACAAAAGAACTGTGCTTCCTACACACACGGCCATATCTAGTTCAATTCTGCTTAGGAACCTGACAAGAACAGTAGATTCTCTTCAGTCCAATACGCAGTACATGCTGGGAACCGACGCCAGTGCTATTTGCCCTGTGTATGACAATGGGAGCACAATATTGACTCTTCTTACCAGAAAACAACTCTTGCTCATAGGACCAGAAACTGCATATAACTCAACTCCATTTAGGACTGGGAAACAAACGCTAGCTCACCTTACAAGAAACACACTCTGCTTTTGAGAAAAAAGCACTCTTCTACTCTACTGTGTTTCCTATAGGGCCAGAACAGTGAGCTTGCTCAGAACAAAAGAACTGTACTTCCTACACACGGGCCATATCTAGTTCAACTCTGCTTAGGAAACTGAGAAGAAAAGTAGCTCTTCTTCAGTCCAATACACTGTACATGCTGGGAACAGACGCGAGTGCAATTTGCACTGTGTATGGCAATGAGAGCACAATAGTGACATTCCTTACCAGAAAACAACTCTTGCTCATAGGACCAAAAAATGCATGTCATTCAACTCCATTTAGAACTGGGAAATAAATGCTAGCTCGCCTTACAAGAAACAAACTCTGCTTTTGAGAAAAAAGCACTCTTCTACTCTACTGTGTTTCCTATAGGGCCAGAACAGTAAGCTTGCACAGAACAAAAGATGTGTGCTTCCTACACACACTGCCATATCTAGTTCAATTCAGCTTAGGAAACTGACAAGAACAGTATACCCTCTTCAGGCAAATACACTGCACATGCTGGGAACAGACACCAGTGCTATTTGCCCTGTGTATGACAATGGGAGCGCAATAGTGACTCTTCTTACCAGAAAACAACTCTTGCTCATAGGACCAGAACCTGCATGTGACTCAACTCCATTTAGGACTGGGAAAAAAACGCTAGCTCGCCTTACAAGAAACACACTCTGCTTTTGAGAAAAGAGCACTCTTCTACTCTACTGTGTTTCCTATAGGGCGAGAACAGTGAACTTGCTCAGAACAAAAGAACTGTGCTTCCTACACACAGGGGACATATCTAGTTCAACTCTCCTTAGGAAACTAACAAGAACAGTAGCTCCTCTTCAGTCCAATACAGTGTACATGCAGGGAACAGACGCCAGAGCTATATGCACTGTGTATGGCAATGGGAGCGCAATAGTGACTCTTATTACCAGAAAAAAAATCTTGCTCGTAGGACCAGAAACTGCATGTGATTCAACTCCATTTAGGACTGGGAAACAAACGCTAGCTCGCCTTACAAGAAACACACTCTGCTTTTGAGAAAAGAGCACTCTTCTACTCTACTGTGTTTCCCATGGGGTTCGAACAGTGAGCTTGTTCAGAACAAAAGAACTGTGCTTCCTACACACGGGCCATATCTAGTACAACTCTGCTTAGGAAACTGACAAGAACAGTTGCTCCTCTTCAGTCCAATACACTGTACTTGCTGGGAAATGACGCGAGTGCTATTTGCACTGTGTAAGGCAATAAGTGCGCATTAGTGACTCTTCTTACCAGAAAATAACTCTTGCTCTTAGGACCAGAAACTGCATTTGATTCAATCCACTTAGGACTGGAAAACAAAGGCTAGCTCACCTTACAAGAAACACGTTCTGCTTTTGAGAATAGGGCACACATCTACTCTACTGTGTTTTCTATGGGGTCCAAACAGAGAACTTTCTCAGAACAGAAGAACTGTGCTTCCTACACCCGGGCCATATCTAGTTCAACTCTGCTTAGGAAACTGACAAGAGAAGTAGCTCCTCTTCAGTCCAATACACTGTACTTGCTGGCAACAGATGTGAGTACTATTTGCACTGTGTATGGCAATGGGAGCGCAATAGTGACTTTCCTTACCAGAAAGCAACTCTTGCTCGTAGGACCAAAAACTGCATGTGATTCAATGCTGTGGGATGGTCTGTATGTCAAGTGTGTTGCTGATTGGTCAGTAAATAAATCACTGATTGGCCATTGGCTAGGCAGGAAGTATAGGCGGGACAAGGAAAAGAATTCTGGGAAGTGGAAGGCTGAGAGAGAGACACTGCCAGCCGCCATGAGGACAAGGAAGATGTAAAGTACCGGTAAGCCACAAGCCATGTGGCAAAGTAAAGATTAATAGAAATGGGCTAAATATAAGAGTAAGAGCTAGACAATGACAGGCCTGAGCTAATGGCCAAGCAGTTTAAATAATATAAGAGTTTGTGTGTTTATTTTATAAGTGGGCTCTGGGACTGGCAGGACTTGGTGGCGGGAGCTGGAGAAAAATTCTCCAGCTACAAATGGCACCCAACGTGTTGGCAAGAGTTTCCACCTAAAACCTGAGTAAAAAGATTCTAAAACGGAGCTGAGAACAGTTCCTAGTTGTCTCTTTCAAGTTAGCGGCAGCCTGCGTGTTTGAGCTACTGCTGGCGGGTTCCTAGCATGCGTGCTCGACCTGCCGCCTTATGGCAGGAATGAGGCCTCTGCAAGTAACACATTAAGCTATGTGGTGGATTTAGCCTTTGCTAGTACAAAACAAAAAAAAAGAAGTTTCTGGGCTACACGCTGCTTGGATAAAAGCATAGACCCACGATAGCTCCCAGAGCTGGCGGTAAAGGTAGCCATGTTGGGAAGCTGAGGTGGGCGGAGCCAGCAGCCACAGCTGCTGCAGTTTAAGGCAAGAGATTCACAATAAGACAGATTCAGATGTAATAGTTTACAATGTATGTAAAAGATACGTAGGCTTGAAAGAGACAAAAAAAAGTGATATATAGAGTTATAGAAACAAATACATAGTTTTAAAAAATAAAGTCATTAAAGAGACAGTAAAGGTAGTATAAAAAATAAGCCACGTAAAAATGGATATTACACAGAGAATCTGGATTGTGTTGTCTTTGGGATTTTTAACTGCAGAAAAACATTTGATGGTAAAAGCTGTTGAGTTATGCCAAAATGTATATTTTAAAGGTACCTTGACTTCAAAATTTGGATATAAGGATATGTTACTTTGGAAAGGAGTCTCTGCTTTTGTTTCCACAGAAAGCCAGAGACTATGGATTTGTTCCAGATTAAGATACATCAGGTTTGACCAGCCCAGACCCCCTGAAAGTTCTCCAGTGACACCATGGCCCAGATGATTCAACATCCAGAATGGTTTCAAGGCAACTGGCTCAGACGATACAGCCTCATGGACTACTCCATGATCCTAAAATTTTCTTCGTGTCCCCATAAGATACAGCGCCCCCCTCCAGCAGGAAGTAGTAAGAGAAGCTACGCCCAAATTCCCAAATATACCAAGCTGGCTTTAGAGATGGAATTGGCTCACTCCCCCTCTAAACCCAGACATATTGCTCAAAAAAAAAAATGGTTAAGAGATTCTTGTGTCCCAAATCAGAAGAGCCCTCTGGTGTGGGACAGAGAAAAACCAATATTTTTATTTAATTCAGGTTGATTATAAATACAATCTCTTTCTAAAACAAAAAGGGGGATAGTTTAGATATGATAGGATGAAAAGGTAGATTAATGAACCTACTTTTAAAGAGTAACAACTTGTTTAAAATGTTTTACATTGCTATAGATTTTAGTTTATTGATACAAATTTAAACTTAATTTTGTTATACTGTATATATATTTCTATTCTTGTTTGAGGTATTATGTTTATGTAACTCATTTAAAATTGTAATGGATAATTAAAAAATAGATTAATAGTTAGTCATCTATGATAATATTTGTAGCCATGTTAGTTAAGTCTTCTAGGTATACATAGATATATTTCAGATAGATAGGTAGTCTTCAAACACTTCAAAGACCTACAGAATATGGCATTTAAAATGTTTTAAAAGTTTAGACTTTCTGGACATTGAGACATGTCTGGTCCTGACAGCACCGATTTACTTCAGAGAGGAGGATGGGCATCGAAGACACTCCATACGGAGTTTATCTTCACCTTGACAAAAATAGCCATTTGGGCAAGAAACTGTTCTTGCCTGGACTGCTTGATCAACTGGACATGCAGGACCCATAGAAAGGTGACCACTGAACTTTGCTTGACAAAATGGTCCTTCAGGTTCCTGCTTTGCAGAGAAAACTGCCAGACATTCTACAGGACACAGAGAAAAGTGAATAAGAGACTCTAGGCCTGTGGGCTGAAGACAGATGCCTCAACTTTACAAGAAAACTTTGGATGACTGTCCAGGCTCAGCTGTCTCTGTCTACCCTACAAGACTCCTAAAAGTTGCTTATATCCTTCTCCCATTTCTCAGGCAGTGTTATATCCTTCTGAGGTCTTTGATGTGGTTAAAGACTAGATACTTACAATTTTCCTTAGTTATAATAAAAGATAAGTTAGATATAAAACCTTAAACTCACATATATAAGATAGATAGGATCTCTTCTTTAATATTGTATCTGTAATTCTTGCTTGATAATTGTTTTGTTATATGTAATTTTACTATGTTAAAGTTAAAACCTTCCTTTTTAAGAAAAGAAAAAGGGAAGTGCTGTGGGATGGTCTGTATGTCAAGTGTGTTGCTGATTGGTCAGTAAATAAATCACTGATTGGCCATTGGCTAGGCAGGAAGTATAGGCGGGAAAAGGAAAAGAATTCTGGGAAGTGGAAGGCTGAGAGAGAGACACTGCCAGCCGCCATGAGGACAAGGAAGATGTAAAGTACCGGTAAGCCACAAGCCATGTGGCAAAGTAAAGATTAATAGAAATGGGCTAAATATAAGAGTAAGAGCTAGACAATGACAGGCCTGAGCTAATGGCCAAGCAGTTTAAATAATATAAGAGTTTGTGTGTTTATTTTATAAGTGGGCTCTGGGACTGGCAGGACTTGGTGGCGGGAGCTGGAGAAAAATTCTCCAGCTACAATTCAACTCCATTAAGGACTGGGAAACAAACGCTAGCTCGCCTTACAAGTAACACACTCTGCTTTTGAGGAAGGAGCACTCTCTACTCTACTGTGTTTCCTTTAGCGCCAGAACAGTGAGCTTGCTCAGAACAAAAGAACTGTGCTTCCTACACACACGGGCCATATCTAGTTCAATTCCGCTTAGGAAACTGACAAGAACAGTAGATCCTCTTCAGTCCAATACACTGTACTTGCTGGGAACAGACGTGAGTGCTATTTACTCTGTGTATGACAATGGGAGCACAATTGTGACTCTTCATACCACAAAACAAGTCTTGCTCATAGGACCAGAAACTGCATGTGATTCAACTCCATTTAGGACTGGGAAACAAATGCTAGCTCGACTTACAAGAAACACACTCTGCTTTTGAGAAAAGAGCACTCTTCTTCTCTACTGTGTTTCCTATAGGGCCAGAACAGTGAGCTTGCTCAGAACAAAAGAACTGTGCTTCCTAAACACAGGGGCCATATCTAGTTCAACTCTGCTTAGGAAACTGATGAGAACAGTAGCTCCTCTTCAGCCCAATACACTGTACTTGCTGGGGAATGATGCGAGGGCTATTTGCACTGTGTATGGCAATGGGAGCGCAATAGTGACTTTCCTTACCAGAAAACAACTCGTGCGTGTAGGACCCAAAACTGCATGTGATTCAACTCCATTTAGGACTGGGAAACAAACGCTAGCTCGTTTTACAAGAAACACACTCTGCTTTTGAGGAAAGAGCACTCTTCTACTCTACTGTGTTTCCTATAGGGTCAGAACAGTGAGCTTGCTGAGTACAAAAGAACTGTCCTTCCTACACACACGGGCCTTATCTAGTTCAACTCTGCTTAGGAACCTGACAAGAACAGTAGATCCTTTTCAGTCCAATACACTGTACATGCTGGGAAGAGAAACCAGTGCTATTTGCCTTGTGTATGACAATGGGAGCACAATAGTTACTCTTCTTACCAGAAAAAACTCTTGCTAGTAGGACCAGAAACTGCATGTGATTCAACTCAATTTAGGACTGGGAAACAAATGCTAGCTCGCCTTACAAGAAACACACTCTGCTTTTGAGAACAGAGCACTCTTCTACTTTACAGTGTTTCCAAAAGGGCGAGAACAGTGAGCTTGCTCAGAACAAAAGAACTGTGTTTCCTACACACGGGCCATCTCTAGTTCAACTCTGCTTAGGAAACTGATGAGAACAATAGCTCCTCTTCAGTCCAATACACTGTACTTACTGGGAACAGACGCGAGTGCTATTTGCACTGTGTATGGCAATGGGAACACAATAGTGACTCTTTTTACCAGAAAACTACTCGTGCTCTTAGGACGAGAAACTGCATGGGATTCAAATCCATTTAGGACTGGGAAACAAACGCTAGCTCGCCTTACAAGAAACACACTCTGCTTTTGGAAAAGAGCACTCTTCTACTCTACTGTGTTTCCTATGGGGTCCAAACAGAGAACTTGCTCAGAACAAAAGAACTGTGCTTCCTACACCCGGGCCATATCTAGTTCAACTCTGCTTAGGAAAATGACAAGAACAGTAGCTTCTCTTCATTCCAATACACTGTACTTGCTGGGAACAGACGCCAGTGCTATTTGCACTGTGTATGAATATGGGAGCCCAATAGTGACTCTTCTTACCAGAAAACAACTCTTGCTCGTAGGACCAGAAACTGCATGTGATTCAACTCCATTTAGGACTGGAAACCAAACGCTAGCTCGCCTTACAAGAAACACACTCTGCTTTTGAGAAAAGAGCACTCTTTTACTGTACTGTGTTTCCTGTAGTGCCAAAACAGAGAGCTTGCTGAGAACAAAAGAACTGTGCTTCCTACACACAAGCGTCATATCTAGTTCAACTCTGCTTAGGAACGTGACAAGAACAGTAGATCCTCTTCAGTCCAATACACTGTACATGCTGGGAACAGACGCCAGTGCTATTTGCCTGGTGTATGACAATGGGATCGCAATAGTGACTCTTCTTACCAGAAAACAACTCTTGATCGTAGGACCAGAAACTGCATGGGATTCAAATCCATTTAGGACTGGGAAACAAACGCTAGCTCACCTTACGAGAAACACACTCTGCTTTTGAGAAAAGAGCACTCTTCTATTCTACTGTGTTTCCTATAATGCCAGAACAGTTAGCTTGCTCAGAACAAAAGAACTGTGCTTCCTACACACATGGGCCATATCTAGTTCAACTCTGCTTAGGAAACTGACATGAACAGGAGCTCCTCTTCAGTCCAATACACTGTACTTGCTGGGAACAGATGCGAGTGCTATTTGCACTGTGTATGGCAATGGGAGCGCAATAGTGACTTTCCTTACCTGAAAGCAACTCTTGCCTGTAAGACCAAAAACTGCATGTGATTCAACTCCATTTAGGACTGGGAAACAAACGCTAGCTTGCCTTACAACAAACACAATCTGCTTTTGAGGAAAGAGCACTATTTTACTCTACTGTGTTTTTTAGAGTGCCAGAACAGTGAGCTTGCTCAGAACAAAAGAACTGTGCTTCCTACACACACGTGCCATATCTAGTTCAATTCTGCTTAGGAAACTGACAAGAACAGTAGATCCTCTTCAGTCCAATACACTGTACTTGCTGGGAAAAGACGCCAGTGCTATTTGCACTGTGTATGACAATGGAAATGCAATAGTGTCTCTTCTCACCACAAAACAACTCTTGCTCCGAGAACCAGAAACTCCATGTGATTCAACTCCACTTAGGACTGTGAAACAAACGCTAGCTCGCCTTACAAGAAACGCACTCTGCTTTTGAGAAAAGAGCACTCTTCTACTCTACTGTGTTTCCTATAGGGCCAAAACAGTGAGCTTGCTCAGAACAAAATACTGTGCTTCCTACACACACGGTCAAATCTAGTTCAATTCTGCTTAGGAAACTGACAAGAACAGTAGATCCTCTTCATTCCAATACTCTGTACATGCTGGGAACAAACGCCAGTGCTATTTGCCCTGTATATGACAATGGGAGCGCAATGTTGACTCTTCTTACCAGAAAACAACTCTTGCTCTTAGGACGAGAAACTGCATGGGATTCAAATCCATTTAGGACTGGGAAACAAACGCTAGCTCGCCTTACAAGAAACACACTCTGCTTTTGAGAAAAGAGCACTCTTCTACTCTACTGTGTTTCCTATGGGGTCCAAACAGAGAACTTGCTCAGAACAAAAGAACTGTGCTTCCTACACCCGGGCCATATCTAGTTCAACTCTGCTTAGGAAAATGACAAGAACAGTAGCTTCTCTTCATTCCAATACACTGTACTTGCTGGGAACAGACGCCAGTGCTATTTGCACTGTGTATGAATATGGGAGCCCAATAGTGACTCTTCTTACCAGAAAACAACTCTTGCTCGTAGGACCAGAAACTGCATGTGATTCAACTCCATTTAGGACTGGAAACCAAACGCTAGCTCGCCTTACAAGAAACACACTCTGCTTTTGAGAAAAGAGCACTCTTTTACTGTACTGTGTTTCCTGTAGTGCCAAAACAGAGAGCTTGCTGAGAACAAAAGAACTGTGCTTCCTACACACAAGCGTCATATCTAGTTCAACTCTGCTTAGGAACGTGACAAGAACAGTAGATCCTCTTCAGTCCAATACACTGTACATGCTGGGAACAGACGCCAGTGCTATTTGCCTGGTGTATGACAATGGGATCGCATTAGTGACTCTTCTTACCAGAAAACAACTCTTGATCGTAGGACCAGAAACTGCATGGGATTCAAATCCATTTAGGACTGGGAAACAAACGCTAGCTCACCTTACGAGAAACACACTCTGCTTTTGAGAAAAGAGCACTCTTCTACTCTACTGTGTTTCCTATAATGCCAGAACAGTTAGCTTGCTCAGAACAAAAGAACTGTGCTTCCTACACACACGGGCCATATCTAGTTCAACTCTGCTTAGATAACTGACGAAAACAGTAGCTCCTCTTCAGTCCAATACACTGTACTTGCTGGAACAGACGCGAGTGCTATTTGCACTGTGTATGGCAAAGGGAGCGCAATAGTGACTCTTCTTACCAGAAAAAAACTCTAGCTCATAGGACCAGAAACTGCATATGTATTTCAACTCCATTTAGGACTGGGAAACAAACGCTAGCTCGACTTACAAGAAACACACTCTGCTTTTGAGAAAAGAGCACTCTTCTACTGTAATGTGTTTCCTATGGGGTTCGAACAGTGAGCTTGCTCAAAACAAAAGAACTGTGCTTCCTACACACACGGGCCATATCTAGTTCAACTCTGCTTAGGAAACTGACAAGAACATTAGCTCCTCCTCAGTCCAATACACTGTACTTGCGGGGAACAGACGCGAGTGCTATTTGTACTGTGTATGTCAATGGGAGCGCAATAGTGACTCTTCTTACCAGAAAACAACTCTTGCTCTTAGGATCAGAATCTGCATTTGATTCAATCCACTTAGGACTGGGAAACAAACGCTAGCTTGCCTTACAAGAAACACGCTCTGCTTTTGAGAATAGAGCACACATCTTCTCTACTGTGTTTCCTATGGGGTCCAAATGGTGAGCTTGCTCAAAACAAAAGAATTGTGCTTCCTACACACACGGGTCATATCTAGTTCAACTCTGCTTAGGAAACTGCAAGGAACTGTAGCTCCTCTTCAGTCCAATACACTGTACTTGCTGGGAACATACGCGAGTGCTATTTGCACTGTGTGTGGCAATGGGAGCGCAATAGTGACTTTCCTTACCAGAAAACAACTCTTGCTCGTAGGAACTGAAACTGCATGTGATTCAACTCCTTTAAGGACTAGGAAACAAATGCTAGCTCGCATTACAAGAAACACACTCTGCTTTTGAGGAAAGAGCACTCTTCTACTCTACTGTGTTTCCTATATGGCCAGAACAGTGAGCTTGCTGAGTACAAAAGAACAGTGCTTCCTACACAAATGGGCCATATCTAGTACATCTCTGCTTAGGAACCTGACAAGAACAGTAGATCTACTTCAGTCCAATACACTGTACATGCTGGGAACAGACGCCAGTGCTATTTGCCCTGTGTATGACAATGAGAGCGCAATAGTGACTCTTCTTATCAGAAAAAACTCTTGCTCGTAGGACCATAAACTGCATTTGATTGAATCCACTTAGGACTGGGAAACTAACGCTAGCTCGCCTTACAAGAAACATGCTCTGCTTTTGAGAATAGGGCACACATCTACTCTACTGTGTTTCCTATGGTGTCCAAACAGTGTGCTTGCTCAGAAGAAAAGAACTGTGCTTCCTACACACACGGGTCATATCTAGTTCAACTCTCCTTAGGAAACTGACAAAAACAGTAGCTCCTCTTCAGTCAAATACACTGTACTTGCTGGAAACAGACGCGAGTGCTATTTGCACTGTGTATGGCATTTGGAGCGCAATAGTGACTCTTCTTACCAGAAAACAACTCTTGCTCGTAGGACTAGAAACTGCATGTGATTCAACTCCATTTTGGATTGGGAAACAAACGCCAGCTCGCCTTACAAGAAACACACTCTGCTTTTGAGAATAGGGCACTCATCTACTCTACTGTGTTTCCTATGGGTTCCAAAGAGTGAGCTTGCTCAGAACAAAAGAACTGTGCTTCCTACACACTGGTCATATCTAGTTCAACTCTACTTAGGTAACTGACAAGAACAGTAGCTCCTCTTCAGTCCAATACACTGTACTTGCTGTGAACAGACGGGAGTGCTATTTGCACTGTGTATGGTGGCAATGGGAGCGCAATAGTGACTTTCCTTACCATAAAACAACACTTGCTCATAGGACCAGAAACTGCATGTGATTCAACTCAATTTAGGACTGGGAAACAAACGCTAGTTCGCCTTTCAAGAAACACACTCTGCTTTTGAGAATAGAGCACTCTTCTTCTCTACTGTGTTTTCCTGTAGGGCGAGAACAGTGAGCTTGCCCAGAACAAAAGAACTGTGCTTCCTACACACACGGGCCATATCTAGTTCAACTCTGCTTAGGAAACTGACAAGAACAGTAGCTCCTCTTCAGTCCAATACACTGTACTTGCTGGGAACAGACGCGAGTGCTATTTGCACTGTGTATGGCAAAGGGAGCACAATAGTGACTCTTCTTACCAGAAAACACCTCGAGCTCATAGGACCAGAAACTGCATGTGTATTTCAACTCCATTTTGGACTAGGAAACAAACGTTAGCTCACCTTACAAGAAACACACTCTGCTTTTGAGAAAAGTGCACTCTTCTACTCTACTGTGTTTCCTATGGGGTTCCAACAGTGAGCTTGCTCAGAACAAAAGAACTGTGCTTCCTTCACACACGGGTCATATCTAGTTCAACTCTGCTTAGAAAACTGACAAGAACAGTAGCTCCTCTTCAGTCTAATACACTGTACTTGCTGGGAACAGACGCGAGTGCTATTTGCACTGTGTATGGGAAATGGTGCGCAATAGTGACTCTTCCTACCAGAAAACAACTCTAGCTCATAGGACCAGAAAGTGCATGTGTATTTCAACTCCATTTAGGACTTGGAAACAAACGCTAGCTCGCCTTACAAGAAACACACTCTGATTTTGAGAAAAGAGCACTATTCTACTCTACTGTGTTTCCTATGGGGTTCCAACAGTGAGCTTGCTCAGAACAAAAGAACTGTGCTTAGTACACACACGGGCCATATCTGGTTCATCTCTGCTTAGGAAAATGACAAGAACAGTAGCTCCTCTGCAGTCCAATAGACTGTAATTGCTGGGAACAGACGCGAGTGCTATTTGTACTGTGTGTGGCAATGGGAGCGCAATAGTGACTCTTCTTACCAGAAAACAACTCTTGCTCGTAGGACTAAAAACTGCATTTGATTCAACTCCATTTAGGACTAGGAAACAAACGCTAGCTCGCCTTATAAGAAACACACTCTGATTTTGAGAAAAGAGCACTCTTCTGCTCTACTGGGTTTCCTATGGAGTTCGAACAGTGAGCTTGCTCAGAACAAAAGAACTGTGCTTCCTACACACACGGTCCATATCTAGTTCAACTCTGCTTAGGAAACTGACAAGAACAGTAGCTCCTCTTCAGTCCAATACACCTACTTACTGGGAACAGACACGAGTGCTATTTGCACTGTGTACTGCAATGGGAGCACAATAGTGACTCTTCTTACCAGAAAACAACTCTTGCTCGTAGGACCTGAAACTGCATGTGATTCAACTCCATTTAGGACTGGGAAACAAATGCTAGCTCGCCTTACAAGAAACACACTCTGCTTTTGAGGAAAGAGCACTCTTCTACTCTACTGTGTTTCCTATAGGGTCAGAACAGTGAGCTTGCTGAGTACAAAAGAACTGTGCTTCCTACACACAAGGGCCATATCTAGTTCAACTCTGCTTAGGAAACTGTAAAGAACAGTAGCTCCTCTTCAGACCAATACACTGTACTTGCTGGAAACAGACACGAGTGCAATTTGTACTGTGAATGGCAATGGGAGCACAATAGTGACTCTTCTTACCAGAAAACAACTCTTGCTCATAGGACTAAAAACTGCATTTGATTCAACTCCATTTAGGACTAGGAAACAAACGCTAGCTCGCCTTATAAGAAACACACTCTGATTTTGTGAAAAGAGCACTCTTCTACTCTACCTGGTTTCCTATGGAGTTCGAACAGTGAGCTTGCTCAGAACAAAAGAACTGTGTTTCCTACACACACGGTCCATATCTAGTTCAACTCTGCTTAGGAAACTGACAAGAACAGTAGCTCCTCTTCAGTCCAATACACCTTACTTACTGGGAACAGACGCAAGTGCTATTTGCACTGTGTACTGCAATGGGAGCACAATAGTGACTCTTCTTACCAGAAAACAACTCTTGCTCGTAAGAACAGAAACTGCATGTGATTCAACTCAATTTAGGACTGGGAAACAAACACTAGTTCGCTTTTCAAGAAACACACTCTGCTTTTGAGAATAGAGCACTCTTCTTCTCTACTGTGTTTCCAGCAGGGAGAGAACAGTGAGCTTGCCCAGAACAAAAGAACTATGCTTCCTACACATAAGGGCCATATCTAGTTCAACTCTACTTAGGAAACTGACAAGAACAGTACCTCCTCTTCAGCCCAATACACTGTACTTGCTGGGAACATACGCCAGTGCTATTTGCACTGTGTATGGCAAAGGGAGCGCAATAGTGACTCTTCTTACCAGAAAACACCTCTAGATCATAGGACAAGAAACTGCATGTGTATTTCAACTCCATTTCGGACTGGGAAACAAATGCTAGCTCGCCTTAAAAGAAACACACTCTGCTTTTGAGAAAAGTGCACTCTTCTACTCTACTGTGTTTCCTATGGGGATCCAACAATGAGCTTGCTCAGAAGGAAAGAACTGTGCTTCCTACACACACGGGTCATATCTAGTTCAACTCTGCTTAGGAAACTGACAAAACAGTAGCTCCTCTTCAGTCCAATACACTGTACTTGCTGGGAACAGACGCGAGTGCTATTTGCACTGTGTACGGGAAATGGAGCGCAATAGTGACTCTTCCTACCAGAAAACAACTCTAGCTCATAGGACCAGAAACTGCATGTGTATTTCAACTCCATTTAGGACTGGGAAACAAACACTAGCTCGCCTTACAAGAAACACACTCTGCTTTTGAGAAAAGAGCACTATTCTACTCTACTGTGTTTCCTATGGGGTTCCAACAGTGAGCTTGCTCAGAACAAAAGATCTATGCTTAGTACACACACGGGCCATATCTGGTTCATCTCTGCTTAGGAAAATGACAAGAACAGTAGTTCCTCTGCAGTCCAATAGACTGTACTTGCTGGGAACAGACGCGAGTGCTATTTGTACTGTATGTGGCAATGGGAGCGCAATAGTGACTCTTCTTACCAGAAAACAACTCTTGCTCATAGGACTAAAAACTGCATTTGATTCAACTCCATTTAGAACTAGGAAACAAACGCTAGCTCGCCTTATAAGAAACACACTCTGATTTTGAGAAAAGAGCACTCTTCTACTCTACCTGGTTTCCTATGGAGTTCGAACAGTGAGCTTGCTCAGAACAAAAGAACTGTGCTTCCTACACACACGGTCCATATCTAGTTCAACTCTTCTTAGGAAACTGACAAGAACAGTAGCTCCTCTTCAGTCCAATACACCTTACTTACTGGGAACAGACGCGAGTGCTATTTGCACTGTGTACTGCAATGGGAGCACAATAGTGACTCTTCTTACCAGAAAACAACTCTTGCTCATAGGACCTGAAACTGCATGTGATTCAACTCCATTTAGGACTGGGAAACAAATGCTAGCTCGCCTTACAAGAAACACACTCTGCTTTTGGGAAAGAGCACTCTTCTACTCTACTGTGTTTCCTATAGGGTCAGAACAGTGAGCTTGCTGAGTACAAAAGAACTGTGCTTCCTACACACACGGGCCATATCTAGTTCAACTCTGCTTAGGAAACTGACAAGAACAGTAGCTCCTCTTCAGACCAATACACTGTACTTGCTGGAAACAGACACGAGTGCAATTTGTACTGTGAATGGCAATGGGAGCACAATAGTGACTCTTCTTACCAGAAAACAACTCTTGCTCGTAGGAACAGAAACTGCATGTGATTCAACTCCATTTAGGATTGGGAAACAAACGCTTGCTCGCCTCACAAGAAACACACTCTGCTTTTGAGAATAGGGCACACATCTACTCTACTGTGTTTCTTATGGGGTCCAAACAGTGAGCTTGCTTAGAACAAAAGAACCGTGCTTCCTACACACACGGGCCATATCTAGTTCAACTCTGCTTAGGAACCTGAAAAGAACAGTAGATCCTCTTCAGTCCAATACACTGTATATGCTGGGAAGAGAAACCAGTGCTATTTGCCCTGTGTATGACAATGGGAGCGCAATAGTGACTCTTCTTACCAGAAAAAACTCTTGCTCGTAGGACCAGAAACTGCATGTGATTCAACTCAATTTAGGACTGGGAAACAAATGCTAGCTCGCCTTACAAGAAACACACTCTGCTTTTGAGAATAGAGCACTCTTCTACTCTACTGTGTTTCTTATAGGGCGAGAACAGTGAGCTTGCTCAGAACAAAAGAACTGTGCTTCCTACACACACGGGCCATATCTAGTTCAACTCTGCTTAGGAAACTGACAAGAACAGTAGCTCCTCTTCAGTCCAATACACTGTACTTGCTGGAAAAGCCGCGAGTGCTATTTGCACTGTGTATGGCAAAGGGAGCGCAATAGTGACTCTTCTTACCGGAAAACAACTGTAGCTCATAGGACCAGAAACTGCATATGTATTTCAACTCCATTTAGGACTGGGAAACAAATGCTAGCTCGCCTACAAGAAACACACTCTGCTTTTGAGAAAAGAGCACTCTTCTACTCTAATGTGTTTCCTATGGTGTTCGAACAGTGAGCTTGCTCAGAACAAAAGAACTGTGCTTCCTACACACACGGTCCATATCTAGTTTAACTCTGCTTAGGAAACTGCAAAGAACAGTAGCTCCTCTTCAGTCAAATACACTGTACTTGCTGGGAACAGATGCGAGGGCTATTTGCACTGTGTATGGCAATGGGAGCACAATAGTGACTCTTCTTACCAGAAAACAACTCTTGCTCCTTAGACCAGAAACTGCATTTGATTCAATCCACTTAGGACTGGGAAACAAACGCTAGTTCGCCTTACAAGAAACACGCTCTTCTTTGGAGAATAGGGCACACATCTTCTCTACTGTGTTTCCTATGGTGTCCAAACAGTGAGCTTCTTCAAAACAAAAGAATTGTGCTTCCTACACACACAGGTCTTATCTAGTTCAACTCTGCTTAGGAAACTGACAAGAACAGTAGCTCCTCTTCAGTCCAATACACTTTACTTGCTGGGAACAGACGCGAGTGCTATTTGAACTGTGTATGGCAATGGGAGCGCAATAGTGAATTTCCTTACCAAAAAACAACTCTTGCTCGTAGGACCTGAAACTGGATGTGATTCAACTCCATTTAGGACTGGGAAACAAACGCTAGCTCGCCTTACAAGAAACACACTCTGCTTTTGAGGAAAGAGCACTCTTCTACTCTACTGTGTTTCCTGTAGGGAGAGAACAGTGAGCTTGCTCAGAACAAAAGAACTGGACTTCCTACACACACGGGCCATATCTAATTCAACTCTGCTTAGGAAACTGACAAGAACAATAGCTCCTCTTCAGTCCAATACACTGTACTTGCTGGGAAGAGACGCGAGTGCTATTTGTACTGAGTGTGGCAATGGGAGCACAATAGTGACTCTTCTTACCAGAAAACAACTCTTGCTCGTAGGACCAAAAACTGCATGTGATTCAACTCCACTTAGGACTGGGAAACAAACGCTAGCTTGCCTTACAAGAAACTTTTGAGAAAAGGGTCACTTCTACTCTACTGTGTTTCCTATAGGGCCAGAACAGTGAGCTTGCTCAGACAAAAGAACTGTGCTTCCTACACACAAGGGCCATATCTAGTTCAACTCTGCTTAGGAAACTGACAAGAACAGTAGCTTCTATTCAGTTCAATACACTGTACTTGCTGGGAACAGACGCGAGTGCTTTTTGCACTGTGTGTAAAATGGATCGCAATTGTGACTCTTCTTACCAGAAAAAAACTCTTGCTCGTAGGACCAGAAACTGCATTAGATTCAACTCCATTTCTGACTGGGAAACAAACACTAGCTCGCATTACAAGAAACACACTCGGATTTTGAGAAAAGAGCACTCTTCTACTCTACTGTGTTTCCTATGTGGTCACAACAGTGAGCTTACTCAGAACAAAAGAACTGTGCTTCCTATACACACGGGCCACATCTAGTTCAACTCTGCTTAGGAAACTGACAAGAACAGTAGCTCCTCTTCAATCCAATACACTGTACTTGATTGGAACAGATGCAAGTGCTATTTGTACTGTGTATGGCAATGGGAGCGCAATAGTGACTCTTCTTACCAAAAAATAACTCTACTCTTAGGACCAGAAACTGCATGTGATTCAAATTCATTTAGGACTGGGAAACAAAAGCTAACTCGCCTTACAAGAAACACACTCTGCTTTTGAGAAAAGAGCACTCTTCTTCTCTACTATGTGTCCTATGGGTTCCGAACAGTGAGCTTGCTCAGAACAAAAAAACTGTGCTTCCTACACACACGGGCCATATCTAGTTCAACTCTGCTTAGGAAACTGACAAAAACAGTAGCTCCTCTTCAGTCCAATACACTGTACTTGCTGGGAACAGATGCGAGTGCTCTTTGCACTGTGTTTGGCAATGGGAGCGCAATAGTGACTTTCCTTAACAGAAAACAACTCTTGCTCGTAGGACCAAAAACTGCATGTGATTCAACTCCATTTAGAACTGGGAAACAAACGCCAGCTCGCCTTACAAGAAACACACTCTGCTTTTGAGAAAAGAGCACTCTTCTACTCTACTGTGTTTCCTATAGGGCCAGAACAGTGAGCTTGCTCAGAACAAAACAACTATGCTTCCTACACACACGGGCCATATCGAGTTCAACTCTGCTTAGGAAACTGATGAGCACAGTAGCTCCTATTCAGTCCAATACACTGTACTTGCTGGGAACAGATGCGAGTGCTATTTGCACGGTGTACGGCAATGGGAGCACAATAGTGACTCTTCTTACCAGAAAACAACTCTTGCTCTTAGTACCAGTAACTGCATGTGATTCAACTCCACTTAGGACTGGGAAACAAACGCTAGCTCGCCTTACAAGAAACACACTCTGCTTTTGAGAAAAGAGCCCTCTTCTACTCTACTGTGTTTCCTATGGGGTCCGAACAGTGAGCTTGCTCAGAACAAAAACTGTGCTTCCTATACACACGGGCCATATCTAGTTCAACTCTGCTTAGGAAACTGACAAGAACAGTAGAACCTCTTCAGTCCAATACACTGTGCTTGCTGGGAACAGACGCGAGTGCTATTTGCACTCTGTATGGCATTGGGAAAGCAATAGTGACTCTTTTTACCAGAAAACAACTCTTGCTCCTAAGACCAGAAACTGCATGGGATTCAACTCCATTTAGGACTGGGAAACAAACGTTAGCTTGCCTTACAAGAAACAAACTCTGCTTTTGAGAAAAGATGACTCTTCTACTCTACTATGTTTCCTATATGGCCAGAACAGTGAGCTTGCTCAGAACAAAAGAAATGTGCTTCATACACACACGGGCCATATCTAGTTCAACTCTGCTTAGGAAACTGAAAAGAACAGTAGATCCTCTTCAGTCCAATACGCTGTACATGCTGGGTACAGACGGCAGTGCTATTTGCACTGTGTATGGCAATGGGAGCAAAATAGTGACTTTCCTTACCAGAAAACAACTCTTGCTCGTAGGACCAAAAACTGCATGTGATTCAACTCCATTTAGGACTGGGAAACAAACGCTAGCTCGCCTTACGAGAAACACACTCTGCTTTTGAGAAAAGAGCACTCTTCTACTCTACTGTGTTTCCTATAGGGCGAGAACAGTGAGCTTGCTCAGAACAAAAGAACTGTGCTTCCTACACAAATGGCCATATCCAGTTCAATTCTGCTTAGGAAACTGACAAGAACAGTAGCTCTTCTTCAGTCCAATACACTGTACTTGCTGGGAACAGATGCGAGTGCTATTTGCACTGTGTTTGGCAATGGGAGCGCAATAGTGACTTTCCTTACCAGAAAACAACTCTTGCGCGTAGGACCAAAAACTGCATGTGATTCAAATCCATTAGGGACTAGGAAACAAACGCTAGCTTGCCTTACAAGAAACACACTCTGCTTTTGAGAAAAGAGCACTCTTGTACTCTACTGTGTTTCTATAGGGCCAGAAATTGAGCTTGCTCAAAACAAAAGAACTGTGCTTCCTATACACACGGGCCATATCAGTTCAACTCTGCTTAGGAAACTGACAAGAACAGTATCTCCTCTTCAGTCCAATACACTGTACTTGATTGGAACAGACGCAAGTGCTATTTGCACTGTGTATGGCAATAGGAGCTCAATAGTGACTCTTCTTACCAAAAACAACTCTACTCGTAGGACCGGAAACTGCATGTGATTCAACTTCATTTACGACTGGGAAACAAAAGCTAGCTCGCCTTACAAGAAACACACTCTGCTTTTGAGAAAAGAGTACTCTTCTACTCTACTGTGTTTCCTATGGGGTCCGAACAGTGAGCTTGCTCAGAACAAATGAACTGTGCTTCCTACACACACGGGCCATATCTAGTACAAGTCTGCTTAGGAAACTGACAAGTACAGTAGCTCCTCTTCAATCCAATACACTGTACTTGCTGGGAGCAGACGCCAGTGCTATTTGCACTGTGTATGGCAATGGGAGCGCAATAGTGACACTTCTTACCAGAAAACAGCTCTTGCTCTTAGAACCAGAAACTGTATGTGATTCAACTCCATTTTGGACTAGGAAGCAAATGCTAGGTCGCCTTACACTAAACACACTCGGCTTTTGAAAAAAGAGCACTCTTCTACTCTACTGTGTTTCCTACGGCGTCCAAACAGTGAGCTTGCTCAGAACAAAAGAACTGTGCTTCCTACACACACGGGCCATATCTAGTTCATCTCTGGTTAGGAAACTGACAAGAACAGTAGCTCCTCTTCAGTCCAATACACTGTACTTGCTGGGAACAGACGCAAGTGCTATTTGCACTGTGTATATCAATGGGAGCGCAATAGTGACTATCCTTATGAGAACACAACTATTGCTCGTAGGACCAAAAACTGCATGTGGTTCAACTCCATTTAGGACTGGGAATCAAACGCTAGCTCGCCTTACAAGAAACACACTCTGCTTTTGAGAAAAGAGCACTCTTCTACTCTACTCTGTTTCCTATAGGGCCAGTACAGTGAGCTTGCTCAGAACAAAAGAACTGTGCTTCCTACACACATGGGCCATATCTAGTTCATCTCTGCTTAGGAAACTGACAAGAACAGTAGCTCCTCTTCAGTCCAATACACTGTACTTGCTGGGAACAGATGCGAGTGCTATTTGCACTGTGTTTGGCAATGGGAGCGCAATAGTGACTTTCCTTACCAGAAAACAACTCTTGCTTGTACGTCCAGAAGCTGCATGTGATTCAACTCCATTTAGGACTGGGAAACAAACGCTAGCTCGCCTTACAAGAAACACACTCTGCTTTTGAGAAAAGAGCACTCTTCTACTCTACTGTGTTTTCTATAGGGCCAGAAAGTGAGCTTGCTCAAAACAAAAGAACTGTGCTTCCTATACACACGGGACATATCAGTTCAACTCTGCTTAGGAAAGTGACAAGAACAGTAGCTCCTCTTCAGTCCAATACACTGTACTTGATTGGAACAGACGCAAGTGCTATTTGCACTGTGTATGGCAATGGGAGCTCAATAGAGACTCTTCTTACCAAAAAACAACTCTACTCGTAGGACCAGAAACTGCATGTGATTCAACTTCATTTACGACTGGGAAACAAAAGCTAGCTCGCCTTACAAGAAACACACTCTGCTTTTGAGAAAAGAGCACTCTTCTACTCTACTGTGTTTCCTATGGTGTCCGAACAGTGAGCTTGCTCAGAACAAATGAACTGTGCTTCCTACACACACGGGTCATATCTAGTTCAACTCTCCTTAGGAAACTGACAAAAACAGTAGCTCCTCTTCATTCAAATACACTGTACTTGCTGGAAACAGATGCGAGTGCTATTTGTACTGTGTATGGCAATGGGAGCGCAATAGTGACTCTTCTTACCAGAAAACAACTCTTGCTCGTAGGACCAAAAACTGCATGTGATTCAACTCCATTTGATTGGGAAACAAACGCCAGCTCGCCTTACAAGAAACACACTCTGCTTTTGAGAATTTTGCACTCATCTACTCTACTGTGTTTCCTATGAGTTCCAAACAGTGAGCTTGCTCAGAACAAAAGAACTGTGCTTCCTACACACGAGTCATATCTAGTTCAACTCTGCTTAGGAAACTGACAAGAACAGTAGCTCCTCTTCAGTCCAATACACTGTACTTGCTGTGAACAGAGGGGAGTGCTATTTGCACTGTGTATGGCAATGGGAGCGCAATAGTGACTTTCCTTACAAAAAAACAACTCTTGCTCATAGGACCAGAAACTGCATGTGATTCAACTCAATTTAGGACTGGGAAACAAATGCTAACTCGCCTTTCAAGAAACACACTCTGCTTTTGAGAATAGAGCACTCTTCTACTCTACTGTGTTTCCTGTAGGGCGAGAACAGTGAGCTTGCCCAGAACAAAAGAACTGTGCTTCCCACACACATGGGCCATATCTAGTTCAACTCTGCTTAGGAAACTGACAAGAACTGTAGCTCCTCTTCAGTCCAATACACTGTACTTGCTGGGAACAGACGCGAGTGCTATTTGCACTGTGTATGGCAAAGAGAGCGCAATAGTGACTCTTCTTACCAGAAAACAACTCTAGCTCATAGGACCAGAAACTGCATGTGTATTTCAACTCCATTTAGGACTGGGAAACAAACACTAGCTCGCCTTACAAGAAACACACTCTGCTTTTGAGAAAAGTGCACTCTTCTACTCTACTGTGTTTCCTATGGGGTTCCAACAGTGAGCTTGCTCAGAACAAAAGAACTGTGCTTCCTACACACACGGGTCATATCTAGTTCAACTCTGCTTAGGAAACTGACAAGAACAGTAGCTCCTTTTCAGTCTAATACACTGTACTTGCTGGGAACAGACGCGAGTGCTATTTGTACTGTGTATGGCAATGGGAGCACAATAGTGACTCTTCTTACCAGAAAACAACTCTTGCTTGTAGGACCAAAAACTGCTTTTGATTCAACTCCATTTAGGACTGGGAAACAAACGCTAGCTTGCCTTACAAGAAACATGCTCTGCTTTTGAGAAAAGAGCACTCTTCTACTCTACTGTGTTTCCTATAAGGCCAGAACAGTGAGCTTGCTCAGAACAAAAGAACTGTGCTTCCGACACACACGGTCCATATCTAGTTCAACTCTGCTTAGGAAACTGATGAGAACAGTAGATCCTGTTCAGTCCAATACACTGTACTTGCTGGGAACAGACGCGAGGGCTATTTGCACTGTGTATGGCAATGGGAGCGCAATAGTGACTCTTCTTACCAGAAAACAACTCTTGCTCTTAGGACCAGAAACTGCATGTGTATTTCATCTCCATTTAGGACTGGGAAACAAACGCTAGCTCGCCTTACAAGAAACACACTCTGCTTTTGAGAAAAATGCACTCTTCTACTCTACTGTGTTTCCTATGGTGTTCGAAATGTGAGCCTGCTCAGAAAAAAAGAACTGTGCTTCCTACACACACGGGCATATCTTGTTCAATTCTGCTTAAGAAACTGACAAGAACAGTAGAACCTCTTCAGTCCAATAGACTGTACATGCTGGGAACAGACGCCAGTGCTATTTGCCCTGTGTGTGACAATGGGAGCGCAATAGTGACTCTTCTTACCAGAAAACAACTCTTGCTCGTATGACCATAAACTGCATGTGATTCAACTCCACTTAGGACTGGGAAACAAACGCTAGCTTGCCTTACAAGAAAAACAGTCTGCTTTTGAGGAAAGAGCACTCTTGTATTCTACTGTGTTTCCCATAGGGCCAGAACAGTGAGCTTGCTGAGTACAAAAGAACTGTGCTTCCTACACACATGGGCCATATCTAGTTCAATTCTGCTTAGGAACCTGACAAGAACAGTAGGTCCTCTTCAGTCCAATACACTGTACATGCTGGGAACAGAGGCTAGTGCTATTTGCCCTGAGTATGACAATGGGAGCGCAATAGTGACTCTTATTACCAGAAAAACTCTTGCTCGTAGGACCAGAAACTGCATGTGATTCAACTCCATTTAGGACTGGGAAACAAACGCTAGCTCGCCTTACAAGAAACACACTCTGCTTTTGAGCAAAGAGCGCTCTTCTACTCTACTGTGTTTCCTATAGGTCCAGAACAGTGAGCTTGCTCAGAACAAAAGAACTGTGCTTCCTACATACACGGGCCATATCTAGTTCAATTCAGCTTAGGAAACTGACAAGAACAGTAGGTCCTCGTCAGTCCAATACACTGTACTTGCTGGGAACAGACGCGAGTGCTATTTGCACTGTGTATGGCAATGGGAGTGCAATAGTGACTCTTCTTATCAGAAAACAACTCTTGCTCGTAGAACCAAAAACTGCAATTGGTTCAACTCCATTTAGGACTGGGAAACAAACGCTAGCTCGCCTTACAAGAAAATCACTCTGCTTTTGAGAAAAGAGCACTCTTCTACTCTACTGTGTTTTCTATGTGGTCCAAACAGTGAGCTTGCTGAGAACAAAAGAACTGTGCTTCCTACACACACGGGCCATATCTAGTTCAACTCTGCTTAGGAAACTGACAAGAGCAGTAGCTCCTCTTCAGTCCAATACACTGTACTTGCTGGGAACAGCCGCGAGGGCTATTTGCACTGTGTATGGCAATGGGAGCGCAATAGTGACTCATCTTACCAGAAAACAACTCTTGCTCGTAGGACCAGAAACTGCATGTGTATTTCATCTCCATTTAGTACTGGGAAACAAACGCTAGATCGCCTTACAAGAAACACACTCTGCTTTTGAGAAAAATGCACTCTTCTACTCTTCTGTGTTTCTTATGGGGTTCGAAATGTGAGCCTGCTCAGAAAAAAAGAACTGTGCTTCCTACACACACGGGCATATCTTGTTCAATTCTGCTTAAGAAACTGACAAGAACAGTAGAACCTCTTCAGTCCAATAGACTGTACATGGTGGGAACAGACGCCAGTGCTATTTGCCCTGTGTGTGACAATGGGAGCGCAATAGTGACTCTTCTTACCAGAAAACAACTCTTGCTCGTATGACCATAAACTGCATGTGATTCAACTCCACTTAGGACTGGGAAACAAACGCTAGCTTGCCTTACAAGAAACACAGTCTGCCTTTGAGGAAAGAGCACTCTTGTATTCTACTGTGTTTCCCATAGGGCCAGAACAGTGAGCTTGCTGAGTACAAAAGAACTGTGCTTCCTACACACATGGGCCATATCTAGTTCAATTCTGCTTAGGAACCTGACAAGAACAGTAGGTCCTCTTCAGTCCAATACACTGTACATGCTGGGAACAGAGGCTAGTGCTATTTGCCCTGAGTATGACAATGGGAGCGCAATAGTGACTCTTATTACCAGAAAAACTCTTGCTCGTAGGACCAGAAACTGCATGTGATTCAACTCCATTTAGGACTGGTAAACAAACGCTAGCTCGCCTTACAAGAATCTCACTCTGCTTTTGAGAAAAGAGCATTCTTCTACACTACTGTGTTTCCTATAGGGCCAGAACAGTGAGCTTGCTCAAAACAATAGAACAGTGCTTCCTACACACACGGGCCATATCTAGTTCAATTCTGCTTAGGAAACTGACAAGAACAGTAGATCCTCTTCAGTCCAATACACTGTACATGCTGGGTACAGACGCCAGTGCTATTTGCACTGTGTATGGCAATGGGAGCGCAATAGTGACTCTTCTTACCAGAAAACATCTCTTGCTCGTAGCACCAGAAACTGCATGTGATTCAACTCCATTTAGGACTGGGAAACAAACGCTAGCTCGCCTTACAAGAAACACACTCTGCTTTTGAGAAAAGAGCACTCTTCTACTCTACTGTGTTTCCTATGGGGTCCGAACAGTGAGCTTGCTCAGAACAAATGAACTGTGCTTCCTACACACACGGGCCATATCTAGTTCAACTCTGCTTAGGAAACTGACAAGAACAGTAGATCCTCTTAAGTCCAATACGCTGTACATGCTGGGTACAATCGCCAGTGCTATTTGCACTGTGTATGGCAATGGGAGCGCAATAGTGACTCTTCTTACCAGAAAACAACTCTTGCTCGTAGGACCAGAAACTGCATGTGATTCAACTCCATTTAGGACTGGGAAACAAACGCTAGCTCGCCTTACAAGAAACACACTCTGCTTTTGAGAAAAGAGCACTCTTCTACTCTACTTTATTTCCTATGGTGTCCAAACAGTGAGCTTGCTCACAACAAAGAAACTGTGCTTCCTACAAACACGGGCCATATCTAGTTCAACTCTGCTTAGGAAACTGACAAGAACAGTAGCTCCTCTTCAGTCCAATACACTGTACTTGCTGGGAACAGACGCGAGTGCTATTTGCACTGTGTATGGCAATGGGAGCGCAATAGTGACACTTCTTACCAGAAAACAGCTCTTGCTCTTAGAACCAGAAACTGTATGTGATTCAACTCCATTTTGGACTAGGAAGCAAATGCTAGGTCGCCTTACACTAAACACACTCGGCTTTTGAAAAAAGAGCACTCTTCTACTCTACTGTGTTTCCTACGGCGTCCAAACAGTGAGCTTGCTCAGAACAAAAGAACTGTGCTTCCTACACACACGGGCCATATCTAGTTCATCTCTGGTTAGGAAACTGACAAGAACAGTAGCTCCTCTTCAGTCCAATACACTGTACTTGCTGGGAACAGACGCAAGTGCTATTTGCACTGTGTATATCAATGGGAGCGCAATAGTGACTATCCTTATGAGAACACAACTATTGCTCGTAGGACCAAAAACTGCATGTGGTTCAACTCCATTTAGGACTGGGAATCAAACGCTAGCTCGCCTTACAAGAAACACACTCTGCTTTTGAGAAAAGAGCACTCTTCTACTCTACTCTGTTTCCTATAGGGCCAGTACAGTGAGCTTGCTCAGAACAAAAGAACTGTGCTTCCTACACACATGGGCCATATCTAGTTCATCTCTGCTTAGGAAACTGACAAGAACAGTAGCTCCTCTTCAGTCCAATACACTGTACTTGCTGGGAACAGATGCGAGTGCTATTTGCACTGTGTTTGGCAATGGGAGCGCAATAGTGACTTTCCTTACCAGAAAACAACTCTTGCTTGTACGTCCAGAAGCTGCATGTGATTCAACTCCATTTAGGACTGGGAAACAAACGCTAGCTCGCCTTACAAGAAACACACTCTGCTTTTGAGAAAAGAGCACTCTTCTACTCTACTGTGTTTTCTATAGGGCCAGAAAGTGAGCTTGCTCAAAACAAAAGAACTGTGCTTCCTATACACACGGGACATATCAGTTCAACTCTGCTTAGGAAAGTGACAAGAACAGTAGCTCCTCTTCAGTCCAATACACTGTACTTGATTGGAACAGACGCAAGTGCTATTTGCACTGTGTATGGCAATGGGAGCTCAATAGAGACTCTTCTTACCAAAAAACAACTCTACTCGTAGGACCAGAAACTGCATGTGATTCAACTTCATTTACGACTGGGAAACAAAAGCTAGCTCGCCTTACAAGAAACACACTCTGCTTTTGAGAAAAGAGCACTCTTCTACTCTACTGTGTTTCCTATGGTGTCCGAACAGTGAGCTTGCTCAGAACAAATGAACTGTGCTTCCTACACACACGGGTCATATCTAGTTCAACTCTCCTTAGGAAACTGACAAAAACAGTAGCTCCTCTTCATTCAAATACACTGTACTTGCTGGAAACAGATGCGAGTGCTATTTGTACTGTGTATGGCAATGGGAGCGCAATAGTGACTCTTCTTACCAGAAAACAACTCTTGCTCGTAGGACCAAAAACTGCATGTGATTCAACTCCATTTGATTGGGAAACAAACGCCAGCTCGCCTTACAAGAAACACACTCTGCTTTTGAGAATTTTGCACTCATCTACTCTACTGTGTTTCCTATGAGTTCCAAACAGTGAGCTTGCTCAGAACAAAAGAACTGTGCTTCCTACACACGAGTCATATCTAGTTCAACTCTGCTTAGGAAACTGACAAGAACAGTAGCTCCTCTTCAGTCCAATACACTGTACTTGCTGTGAACAGAGGGGAGTGCTATTTGCACTGTGTATGGCAATGGGAGCGCAATAGTGACTTTCCTTACAAAAAAACAACTCTTGCTCATAGGACCAGAAACTGCATGTGATTCAACTCAATTTAGGACTGGGAAACAAATGCTAACTCGCCTTTCAAGAAACACACTCTGCTTTTGAGAATAGAGCACTCTTCTACTCTACTGTGTTTCCTGTAGGGCGAGAACAGTGAGCTTGCCCAGAACAAAAGAACTGTGCTTCCCACACACATGGGCCATATCTAGTTCAACTCTGCTTAGGAAACTGACAAGAACTGTAGCTCCTCTTCAGTCCAATACACTGTACTTGCTGGGAACAGACGCGAGTGCTATTTGCACTGTGTATGGCAAAGAGAGCGCAATAGTGACTCTTCTTACCAGAAAACAACTCTAGCTCATAGGACCAGAAACTGCATGTGTATTTCAACTCCATTTAGGACTGGGAAACAAACACTAGCTCGCCTTACAAGAAACACACTCTGCTTTTGAGAAAAGTGCACTCTTCTACTCTACTGTGTTTCCTATGGGGTTCCAACAGTGAGCTTGCTCAGAACAAAAGAACTGTGCTTCCTACACACACGGGTCATATCTAGTTCAACTCTGCTTAGGAAACTGACAAGAACAGTAGCTCCTTTTCAGTCTAATACACTGTACTTGCTGGGAACAGACGCGAGTGCTATTTGTACTGTGTATGGCAATGGGAGCACAATAGTGACTCTTCTTACCAGAAAACAACTCTTGCTTGTAGGACCAAAAACTGCTTTTGATTCAACTCCATTTAGGACTGGGAAACAAACGCTAGCTTGCCTTACAAGAAACATGCTCTGCTTTTGAGAAAAGAGCACTCTTCTACTCTACTGTGTTTCCTATAAGGCCAGAACAGTGAGCTTGCTCAGAACAAAAGAACTGTGCTTCCGACACACACGGTCCATATCTAGTTCAACTCTGCTTAGGAAACTGATGAGAACAGTAGATCCTGTTCAGTCCAATACACTGTACTTGCTGGGAACAGACGCGAGGGCTATTTGCACTGTGTATGGCAATGGGAGCGCAATAGTGACTCTTCTTACCAGAAAACAACTCTTGCTCTTAGGACCAGAAACTGCATGTGTATTTCATCTCCATTTAGGACTGGGAAACAAACGCTAGCTCGCCTTACAAGAAACACACTCTGCTTTTGAGAAAAATGCACTCTTCTACTCTACTGTGTTTCCTATGGTGTTCGAAATGTGAGCCTGCTCAGAAAAAAAGAACTGTGCTTCCTACACACACGGGCATATCTTGTTCAATTCTGCTTAAGAAACTGACAAGAACAGTAGAACCTCTTCAGTCCAATAGACTGTACATGCTGGGAACAGACGCCAGTGCTATTTGCCCTGTGTGTGACAATGGGAGCGCAATAGTGACTCTTCTTACCAGAAAACAACTCTTGCTCGTATGACCATAAACTGCATGTGATTCAACTCCACTTAGGACTGGGAAACAAACGCTAGCTTGCCTTACAAGAAAAACAGTCTGCTTTTGAGGAAAGAGCACTCTTGTATTCTACTGTGTTTCCCATAGGGCCAGAACAGTGAGCTTGCTGAGTACAAAAGAACTGTGCTTCCTACACACATGGGCCATATCTAGTTCAATTCTGCTTAGGAACCTGACAAGAACAGTAGGTCCTCTTCAGTCCAATACACTGTACATGCTGGGAACAGAGGCTAGTGCTATTTGCCCTGAGTATGACAATGGGAGCGCAATAGTGACTCTTATTACCAGAAAAACTCTTGCTCGTAGGACCAGAAACTGCATGTGATTCAACTCCATTTAGGACTGGGAAACAAACGCTAGCTCGCCTTACAAGAAACACACTCTGCTTTTGAGCAAAGAGCGCTCTTCTACTCTACTGTGTTTCCTATAGGTCCAGAACAGTGAGCTTGCTCAGAACAAAAGAACTGTGCTTCCTACATACACGGGCCATATCTAGTTCAATTCAGCTTAGGAAACTGACAAGAACAGTAGGTCCTCGTCAGTCCAATACACTGTACTTGCTGGGAACAGACGCGAGTGCTATTTGCACTGTGTATGGCAATGGGAGTGCAATAGTGACTCTTCTTATCAGAAAACAACTCTTGCTCGTAGAACCAAAAACTGCAATTGGTTCAACTCCATTTAGGACTGGGAAACAAACGCTAGCTCGCCTTACAAGAAAATCACTCTGCTTTTGAGAAAAGAGCACTCTTCTACTCTACTGTGTTTTCTATGTGGTCCAAACAGTGAGCTTGCTGAGAACAAAAGAACTGTGCTTCCTACACACACGGGCCATATCTAGTTCAACTCTGCTTAGGAAACTGACAAGAGCAGTAGCTCCTCTTCAGTCCAATACACTGTACTTGCTGGGAACAGCCGCGAGGGCTATTTGCACTGTGTATGGCAATGGGAGCGCAATAGTGACTCATCTTACCAGAAAACAACTCTTGCTCGTAGGACCAGAAACTGCATGTGTATTTCATCTCCATTTAGTACTGGGAAACAAACGCTAGATCGCCTTACAAGAAACACACTCTGCTTTTGAGAAAAATGCACTCTTCTACTCTTCTGTGTTTCTTATGGGGTTCGAAATGTGAGCCTGCTCAGAAAAAAAGAACTGTGCTTCCTACACACACGGGCATATCTTGTTCAATTCTGCTTAAGAAACTGACAAGAACAGTAGAACCTCTTCAGTCCAATAGACTGTACATGGTGGGAACAGACGCCAGTGCTATTTGCCCTGTGTGTGACAATGGGAGCGCAATAGTGACTCTTCTTACCAGAAAACAACTCTTGCTCGTATGACCATAAACTGCATGTGATTCAACTCCACTTAGGACTGGGAAACAAACGCTAGCTTGCCTTACAAGAAACACAGTCTGCCTTTGAGGAAAGAGCACTCTTGTATTCTACTGTGTTTCCCATAGGGCCAGAACAGTGAGCTTGCTGAGTACAAAAGAACTGTGCTTCCTACACACATGGGCCATATCTAGTTCAATTCTGCTTAGGAACCTGACAAGAACAGTAGGTCCTCTTCAGTCCAATACACTGTACATGCTGGGAACAGAGGCTAGTGCTATTTGCCCTGAGTATGACAATGGGAGCGCAATAGTGACTCTTATTACCAGAAAAACTCTTGCTCGTAGGACCAGAAACTGCATGTGATTCAACTCCATTTAGGACTGGTAAACAAACGCTAGCTCGCCTTACAAGAATCTCACTCTGCTTTTGAGAAAAGAGCATTCTTCTACACTACTGTGTTTCCTATAGGGCCAGAACAGTGAGCTTGCTCAAAACAATAGAACAGTGCTTCCTACACACACGGGCCATATCTAGTTCAATTCTGCTTAGGAAACTGACAAGAACAGTAGATCCTCTTCAGTCCAATACACTGTACATGCTGGGTACAGACGCCAGTGCTATTTGCACTGTGTATGGCAATGGGAGCGCAATAGTGACTCTTCTTACCAGAAAACATCTCTTGCTCGTAGCACCAGAAACTGCATGTGATTCAACTCCATTTAGGACTGGGAAACAAACGCTAGCTCGCCTTACAAGAAACACACTCTGCTTTTGAGAAAAGAGCACTCTTCTACTCTACTGTGTTTCCTATGGGGTCCGAACAGTGAGCTTGCTCAGAACAAATGAACTGTGCTTCCTACACACACGGGCCATATCTAGTTCAACTCTGCTTAGGAAACTGACAAGAACAGTAGATCCTCTTAAGTCCAATACGCTGTACATGCTGGGTACAATCGCCAGTGCTATTTGCACTGTGTATGGCAATGGGAGCGCAATAGTGACTCTTCTTACCAGAAAACAACTCTTGCTCGTAGGACCAGAAACTGCATGTGATTCAACTCCATTTAGGACTGGGAAACAAACGCTAGCTCGCCTTACAAGAAACACACTCTGCTTTTGAGAAAAGAGCACTCTTCTACTCTACTTTATTTCCTATGGTGTCCAAACAGTGAGCTTGCTCACAACAAAGAAACTGTGCTTCCTACAAACACGGGCCATATCTAGTTCAACTCTGCTTAGGAAACTGACAAGAACAGTAGCTCCTCTTCAGTCCAATACACTGTACTTGCTGGGAACAGACGCGAGTGCTATTTGCACTGTGTATGGCAATGGGAGCGCAATAGTGACTTTCCTTACCAGAAAACAACTCTTGCACGTAGGAACGGAAACTGCATGTGATTCAACTCCATTTAGGACTGGGAAACAAACGCTAGCTTGCCTTAAAGAAACACACTCTGCTTTTGATTAAAGAGCACTCTTCTACTCTACTGTGTTTACTATAGGGCCAGAAGAGTGAGCTTGCTGAGTACAAAAGAACTGTGCTTCCTACACACATGGGCCATATCTAGTTCAATTCTGCTTAGGAACCTGACAAGAACAGTAGATCCTCTTCAGTCCAATACACTGTACATGCTGGGAACAGAGGCCAGTGCTATTTGCCCTGAGTATGACAATGGGAGCGCAATAGTGACTCTTGTTACCAGAAAAAACTCTTGCTCGTAGGACCAGAAACTGCATGTGATTCAACTCCATTTAAAACTGGGAAACAAACGCTAGCTCGCCTTACAAGAAACACACACTGCTTTTGAGAAAAGAGCACTCTTCTACTCTACTGTGTTTCCTATAGGGCCAGAACACTGAGTTTGCTCAGAACAAAAGAACTGTGCTTCCTACACACACGGTCCATATCTAGTTCAATTCTGCTTAGGATACTGACAAGAACAGTAGATCCTCTTCAGTCCAATACACTGTACATGCTGGGTACAGACGCCAGTGCTATTTGCACTGTGTATGGCAATGGGAGCGCAATAGTGACTCTTCTTACCAGAAAACAACTCTTGCTTCTAGGACCAGAAACTGCATGTGATTCAACTCCATTTAGGACTGCGAAACAAACGCTAGCTCATCTTACAAGAAACACACTCTGCCTTTGAAAAAAATGCACTCTTCTACTCTACTGTTTTTCCTATGGGGTTCGAAATGTGAGCTTGCTCAGAACAAAAGAACTGTGCTTCCTACACACACGGGCCATATCTTGTTCAATTCTGCTTAGGAAACTGACAAGAACAGTAGAAACTCTTCAGTCCAATAGACTGTACATGCTGGGAACAGACGCGAGAGCTATTTGAACTGTGATTGGCAAAGGGAGCACAATAGTGAAGTTCCTTTCCAGAAAACAACTCTTGCTCGTAGGACAGAAACTGCACGTGATTCAACTCCATTTAGGACTGGGAAACAAACGCTAGCTCGCCTTACAAGAAACACACTCTGCTTTTGAGAAAAGAGCACTCTTCTACTCTACTGTGTTTCCTATAGGGCAAGAACAGTGAGCTTGCTCAGAACAAAAGAACTGTGCTTCCTACACACACGTGCTATATCTAGTTCAACTCTGCTTAGGAAACTGACAAGAACAGTAGATCCTCTTCAGTCCAATACACTGTACTTGCTGGGAGCAGACGCTAGTGCTATTTGCAGTGTGTATGGCAATGGGAGCGCAATAGTGACTCTTCGTACCAGAAAACAACACTTGCTCGTAGGAGCAGAAACTGCATGGGATTCAACTCCGATTCTGACTGGGAAACAAACACTAGCTCGCCTTACAAGAAACACACTCTGCTTTTGAGAAAAGAGCACTCTTCTACTCTACTGTGTTTCCTATGGGATCCGAAAAGTGAGCTTGCTCCGAACAAAAGAACTGTACTTCCTACAAACACGGGCTACATCTAGTTCAACTCTGCTTAGGAAACTGACAAGAACAGTAGCTCCTCTTCAGTCCAATACACTGTACTTGTTGGGAGCAGACAGGAGTGCTATTTGTTCAGTATGTGGCAATGGGAGCGCAATAGTGACTCTTCTTACCAGAAAACAACTCTTGCTCATAGGACCAGAAACTGCCTGTGATTGAATTCCATTTAGGCCTGGGAAACAAACGCTAGCTCTCCTTACGAGAAACACACTCTGCTTTTGATTAAAGAGCACTCTTCTACTCTACTGTGTTTCCTATAGGGCCAGAACAGTGAGCTTGCTCAGAACAAAAGATTTGTGCTTCACACACACGGGCCATATCTAGTTCAACTCTGCTTAGGAAACTGACAAGAACAGTAGCTCCTCTTCTGTCCAATACACTGTACTTGCTGGGAACAGACGCGAGTGCTATTTGCACTGTGTATGGCAATGGGAGCGCAATAGTGACTTTCCTTACCAGAAAACAACTCTTGCTCGTAGGAACGGAAACTGCATGTGATTCAACTCCATTTAGGACTGCGAAACAAATGCTAGCTCACCTTACAAAAAACACAGTCTGCTTTTGAGGAAAGAGCACTCTTCTACTCTACTGTGTTTCCTATAGGGCCAGACCAGTGAGCTTGCTGAGTACAAAAGAACTGTGCTTCCTACACACATTGGCCATATCTAGTTCAACTCTGCTTAGGAAACTGACAAGAACAGTAGCTCCTCTTCAGTCCAATACACTGTACTTGCTGGGAACAGACGCGAGGGCTATTTACACTGTGTATGGCAAAGGGAGCGCAATAGTGACTCTTCTTACCAGAAAACAACTCTTGCTCGTAGGACCATAAACTGCATGTGTATTTCAACTCCATTTAGGACTGGGAAACAAACGCTAGCTCACCTTACAAGAAACACACTCTGCCTTTGAGAAAAATGCACTCTTCTACTCTACTGTGTTTCCTATGAGGTTTGGAAGGTGAGCTTGCTCAGAACAAAAGAACTGTGATTCCTACACATACGGCCATATCTTGTTCAATTCTGCTTAGGAAACTGACAAGAACAGTAGAACCTCTTCAGTCCAATAGACTGTACATGCTGGGAACAGACGCCAGTGCTATTTGCCCTGTGTGTGACAATGGGAGCACAATAGTGACTCTTCTTACCAGAAAACAACTCTTGCTCGTAGGACCAGAAACTGCATGTGATTCAACACCATTTAGGACTGGGAAACAAACCCTAGCTCGCCTTACAAGAAACACACTCTGCTTTTGAGAAAAGAGCACTCTTCTACTCTACTGTGTTTCCTATAGGGTCCGAACAGTGAGCTTGCTCAGAACAAATGATCTGTGCTTCCTACACACACGGGCCATATCTAGTTCAACTCTGCTTAGGAAACTGACAAGAACAGTAGATCCTCTTAAGTCCAATACGATGTACATGCTGGGTCCAATCGCCAGTGCTATTTGCACTGTGTATGGCAATGGGAGCGCAATAGTGACTCTTCTTACCAGAAAACAACTCTTGCTCGTAGGACCAGAAACTGCATGTGATTCAACTCCATTTATGACTGGGAAACAAACGCTAGCTCGCCTTACAAGAAACACACTCTGCTTTTGAGAAAAGAGCACTCTTCTACTCTACTTTGTTTCCTATGGTGTCCAAACAGTGAGCTTGCTCACAACAAAGAAACTGTGCTTCCTACAAACACGGGCCATATCTAGTTCAACTCTGCTTAGGAAACTGACAAGAACAGTAGCTCCTCTTCAGTCCAATACACTGTACTTGCTGGGAACAGACGCGAGTGCTATTTGCACTGTGTATGGCAATGGGAGCACAATAGTGACTTCCCTTACCAGAAAACAACTCTTGCTCGTAGGAACGGAAACTGCATGTGATTCCACTCCATTTAGGACTGGGAAACAAACGCTAGCTCGCCTTAAAGAAACACACTCTGCTTTTGATTAAAGAGCACTCTTCTACTCTACTGTGTTTCCTATAGGGCCAGAAGAGTGAGCTTGCTGAGTACAAAAGAACTGTGCTTCCTACACACATGGGCCATATTGGTTCAACTCTGCTTATGAACCTGACAAGAACAGTAGATCCTCTTCAGTCCAATACACTGTACATGCTGGGAACAGAGGCCAGTGCTATTTGCCCTGAGTATGACAATGGGAGCGCAATAGTGACTCTTGTTACCAGAAAAAACTCTTGCTCGTAGGACCAGAAACTGCATGTGATTCAACTCCATTTAGGACTGGGAAACAAACGCTAGCTCGCCTTACAAGAAACACACTCTGCTTTTGAGAAAAGAGCACTCTTCTACTCAACTGTGTTTCTTATGGGGTCCAAACAGTGAGCTTGCTCAGAACAAAAGAACCGTGCTTCCTACACACACGGGCCATATCTAGTTCAATTCTGCTTAGGAAACTGACAAGAACAGTAGCTCCTCTTCAGTCCAATACACTGTACTTGCTAGGAACAGACGCCAGTGCTATTTGCACTGTGTATGGCTAAGGGAGCGCAATAGTGACTTTCCTTACCAGAAAACAACTCTTGCTTGTAGGAACGGAAACTGCATGTGATTCAACTCCATTTAGGACTGCGAAACAAACACTAGCTCGCCTTACAAGAAACACACTCTGCCTTTGAAAAAAATGCACTCTTCTACTCTACTGTTTTTCCTATGGGGTTCGAAATGTGAGCTTGCTCAGAACAGAAGAACTGTGCTTCCTACACACACGGGCCATATCTTGTTCAATTCTGCTTAGGAAACTGACAAGAACAGTAGAAACTCTTCAGTCCAATAGACTGTACATGCTGGGAACAGACGCGAGAGCTATTTGAACTGTGATTGGCAAAGGGAGCACAATAGTGACTTTCCTTTCCAGAAAACAACTCTTGCTCGTAGGACAGAAACTGCACGTGATTCAACTCCATTTAGGACTGGGAAACAAATGCTAGCTCGCCTTACAAGAAACACACTCTGCTTTTGAGAAAAGAGCACTCTTCTACTCTACTGTGTTTCCTATAGGGCAAGAACAGTGAGCTTGCTCAGAACAAAAGAACTGTGCTTCCTACACACACGTGCTATATCTAGTTCAACTCTGCTTAGGAAACTGACAAGAACAGTAGCAACTCTTCAGTCCAATACACTGTACTTGCTGGGAGCAGACGCTAGTGCTATTTGCAGTGTGTATGGCAATGGGAGCGCAATAGTGACTCTTCGTACCAGAAAACAACACTTGCTCGTAGGAGCAGAAACTCCATGGGATTCAACTCCGATTCTGACTGGGAAACAAACACTAGCTCGCCTTACAAGAAACACACTCTGCTTTTGAGAAAAGAGCACTCTTCTACTCTACTGTGTTTCCTATGGGATCCGAAAAGTGAGCTTGCTCCGAACAAAAGAACTGTACTTCCTACAAACACGGGCTACATCTAGTTCAACTCTGCTTAGGAAACTGACAAGAACAGTAGCTCCTCTTCAGTCCAATACACTGTACTTGTTGGGAG